>NW_020538439.1:2500-30815 GCF_003426905.1 Ctenocephalides felis
TTAGATCCGAGCTCGGTCCCGTGTCTAGGCCCCCCGCGGATCTTTCTTGCTGCGAGGTTTCTGTGCCGGCTTCGGTCGGTCAGTTATACTCTTCGGCCGCCATTCAACGGTCAGCTCAGAACTGGCACGGACTAGGGGAATCCGACTGTCTAATTAAAACATAGCATTGCGATGGCCCTAGCGGGTGTTGACGCAATGTGATTTCTGCCCAGTGCTCTGAATGTCAACGTGAAGAAATTCAAGCAAGCGCGGGTAAACGGCGGGAGTAACAATGACTCTCTTCACGTGGGTCCCACCGTGAGTACCCCTTCGGGGGGAAACTAAGCCACCTCTGTGCTTTTGGGCTTGTGGGCTGCCAACCCCCTCGCCTGCAATCAAGTCGGTGAAAGTATTAGAAACCTAGCCTCGGATGAAAATTTAGATTTAAATTTGGGTGGACCCTCTGGTCTGCCCCAACCGACTAATAGAGTTGGGTATAATTGCCGTTTTCCTACCTGTGAAAAATCTTTTGCAACTTCGGTTGGCCGTGGTGTGCATGAGCAACGAGTACATAAGGACTGGTACGACCAGGAACTTTCAAAGATTGTGCCTAAAAAAGCACGATGGACCGAAGAGGAACAAGTTTTGATGGCCAAAGAGGAGGCTGCACTAATTCAAAAGGGTGTAACCCAAATAAATAAAGCTCTCCTGTTATTAACACCAGGACGAACGTTAGAAGCCATTAAGGGCCAAAGACGCTCTCCTAAATATAAAGGCCAGGTCGCGGGTTTTCTATCTACACCCGCTGATCAGGAAATAAATAATTTTGTTCTTCTGACACTACTCTACACTAACTCTGACACTAACTCTGACACAAGAAATGAACTCATACAAGCGCTTAGCCAAGCAGAGAGCAAAGATGATGACAAATTTAGGAACTCAATTTTAGTAAATATATGCCACAAAGCAAAAGATCTGTCTCCTACTGAGCTAAGAATGCAAATGACCCAATATTTAGAGGAAATTTTTCCTTCAAAGAGAACATCCAGAATTCAATCTACTAAAAAGAAAAACGCACCAGAAATGAATAAAAGGCAGATGCGCAGGTTAGCTTATAAAGTCACGCAACAGCACTGGACCAAAAATCCTAGCAAATGTATTGCTTACATTTTAGACTGCAAAACTACCTCTACAACACCACCACCAGATATAATGGTGCAATTCTGGACAAATGTTCTAACAAGCACATCGAATATATCACCGAACGGCCAGGTAGCGAGAAACAAAAACCTCTCACACATATGGAAGCCGGTAACTTCTGAGGAGATTAAGAATGCGCTTCCAGCTAGAAACACAGCACCTGGGCCTGATGGTGTTTCGGCCAAACTTCTGAGGTCGATGCCGGTAAACATCCTGGCAAATATGCTTAACTTACTGTTACTAATGGGCCGCATTCCAAACAGATTGGTTGAATCATACACAACACTAATTCCTAAGAAAGATAACGCATGTAATCCGGGCGATTACAGACCAATTACAGTGTCATCAGTCTTAACTAGAACGCTAAATAAAGTGCTCGCCAGGCGGCTGCTTAATGAGATTCATATTGACGATAGGCAAAAGGCTTTCCAACCAGTTGATGGTTGCGCGCACAACATCTTCGCGCTTGATCACCTTTTGAGGCACCACAGACACTACCACAAACATCTATTTATAGCGTCAATCGACGTAGCTAAAGCCTTTGATACAATTTCGCATGCTGCACTGTTAAACACACTCAAGTACTATAACCTGCCACATAGCTTCATCAACTACATAGAAGAGTTATATAAACATGGTTGGACAAATCTCCGACTTGGACGCTGGACCTCGGATCCCATTAGTCCGAGGTGCGGTGTAAAACAAGGAGATCCCCTGTCACCCATCTTATTTAACTTGGTCATTAACAGACTAATAGAAACATCACCACCAGAGATTGGAGTCAGGATTGATGATAAGGTCTATAATATACTGGCTTTTGCAGATGACCTAATTCTGGTGGCTTCATCAATCAAAGGATTGCAGTCATTATTGGACCATGCAGCAAACTTTCTTTCTAGCTGCGGTCTTGTAATCAACAATAGTAAATCGTTCACTGTTTCCATTAAAAATGCACCGCATGTTAAGAAATCATTTGTAGACAATAACACCGTCTTCACATGTGGAGGGCTGGAACTTCCGGCTCTATCGAGAACAGACGGCTGGTGCTACTTAGGAGTACCATTTACTCCAGAAGGTGCCAACATTGGGGATATCAAGAGCAAGCTCCAAATAATTATTGATAAACTGACAAAAGCACCATTAAAGCCACAACAACGCCTATTTGCACTGAGAACCATTGGTATTCCCAGGCTGTTACATCAACTAACCCTGGGAAATGCCAAGTTGGGTCTTCTCAAATCACTTGACGGTGCTGTAAGAAAAGCGATTAAGTCTTGGCTCAGATTACCAAATGACCTCACACAGCTTACTTTTACGCGCACTTTAAGGACGGAGGCTTATCGTTTCCCTCTTTAAGGTGGCTGGTACCTCTGAGACGTAAAAACCGGCTAATGAAATTAAACTGGGGCGAAAACGAATTCCACAAACTGGAGATTGCCAACTGCGAAAAACGGTTAAAGGACAACAACAACGTCCTGTCTTCTCAAAAGCAATTAGACGAGAGGTGGGCCCGGCTACTGCATCAGTCAGTGGACGGGGGACCACTCGCGAAATCGTCGAAGACCCCATCACAACATCGATGGGTAATTGATGGCAGTAGGTTCCTGTCGGGCAAAGACTATATGAACTGCATTAAGTTTAGAATTAATGCAATGCCAACAAGATCCCGTACCACCAGGGGAAGAAAACAAGACAGGTTTTGTCGGGCGGGTTGCAATGCTCCCGAAACCCTTGACCATATTTTACAGACATGCCACAGGAGCCATCGACAGCGAATTGAGAGACACAACGCCGTGTGTCAGTATGTAAAAAGAGCCCTAGAGAAAACGTACTCGCACGTCGACCTAGAACCAAACTTCAAGACGGCGGAAGGCACCAGGAAACCAGATTTAATTGCAGCGCAAAGTGGAAGAGCCATTGTTCTGGATGCCCAAATTGTTGGAGGATCTATGGACATGGCTAGAGCCCACAAACGCAAATTAGAATATTATAAAAATCTGGAAAACAAGGTGAAAGAGAAGTACAATGTGTCAACAGTGTCATACAATTCCATCACACTAAATATCAGAGGTGTATGGCATGAGGAATCTGCGAAATATCTAGTGTCGGAAAAAATATTAACTAGTGACGAATTAAAAGTAATTTCCACCAGAGTACTTATAGGAGGGCTAATCGGATTCAGCAAATGGTCACGAACAACGACTATAAGAAGTGAGCGACAGGGGATCGGCTAACCATCTGTATTAATGCGTGCTGCCTGCGCCAACACCCGCCAGGCATAATACTAGGAGTTAGGTTTAGTGGGTATTGCCTTCGGGTCGAGTCCCACACTGCCTGGTCAACCTGGCGACCGGCGTGCGTAAATGCATTCCCCTCCTAGCCAAAAAAAAAAAAAAAAAAATAGCCAAATGCCTCGTCATCTAACTAGTGACGCGCATGAATGGATTAACGAGATTCCCACTGTCCCTATCTACTTTCTAGCGAAACCACTGCCAAGGGAACGGGCTTGGAAAAATTAGCGGGGAAAGAAGACCCTGTTGAGCTTGACTCTAGTCTGGCATTGTAAGGAGACATGAAAGGTGTAGCATAAGTGGGAGATAGTAATATCGTCGGTGAAATACCACTACTTTCATCGTTTCTTTACTTACTCGATTGGGCGGAAAGCGTGCGTCGAAAACTTGCGTTCCGGTTTTCTAGAGCCAAGCGCATAAGAGTGGTGTAAGCCATTGCGCCGATCGCCAACAATACTCTAGCGTGATCCGATTCGAGGAAACTGCTAAGCGGGGAGTTTGACTGGGACGGTACATCTGTCAAATAATAACGCAGGTGTCCTAAGGCCAGCTCAGCGAGGACAGAAACCTCGCGTAGAGCAAAAGGGCAAATGCTGGCTTGATCCCGTTGTTCAGTGTGCACAGGGACTGCGAAAGCATGGCCTATCGATCCTTTTGGCTTGAAGAGTTTTCAGCAAGAGGTGTCAGAAAAGTTACCACAGGGATAACTGGCTTGTGGCAGCCAAGCGTTCATAGCGACGTTGCTTTTTGATCTTTCGATGTCGGCTCTTCCTATCATTGCGAAGCAGAATTCGCCAAGCGTTGGATTGTTCACCCACAAATAGGGAACGTGAGCTGGGTTTAGACCGTCGTGAGACAGGTTAGTTTTACCCTACTGATGAATCGTCGTTGCGATAGTAATCCTGCTCAGTACGAGAGGAACCGCAGGTTCGGACATTTGGTTCACGCACTCGGTCGAGCGGCCGGTGGTGCAAAGCTACCATCCGTGGGATTATGCCTGAACGCCTCTAAGGCCGTATCCTTTCTAGACAAAGTAAGCAACGATATCTCTAAGAGTCTCGTGAGTCGAAAGGCTCAATACAATGTGATTTATTAGGTATTCGGCACACGCCGTTTATCGCACGAGCCATTTTTAGCCGAATGGGCGCTGGACAGGGGCGATATCCGTCCGTTATATCTGTCTTGCCTATAGCGGTCGATCATGGGTCACTAGTTCGATGTAGAGACTCGGAATCGTTTGTAAACGACTTAGGTACCTGGCGGGGTGTTGTACTCGGCAGAGCAGTTACCACGCTGCGATCCGTTGAGACTCAGCCCTTGGCTTGGGGATTCGTCATGTTGGCTTGACGTCACCCCACGCTATTAGAGCATAAGCCTTAAGCCGTCGCATTGCAGCATGCCACAATCAGTAGGCTTGACAGTCGAAAACTTGTACATGCTGTACATGTGACACTTCTTCGGTATCTACCTAGCTATTTTGTACAACGTGCGTGAGTCAGCACGTAAATCAAAACTTATCGACAATTTCCAATACTAGAAATATTCATTATTTCTTTCAATAACCATAATGTCAAGAGAATAGTTATAAATACTTTGTAAGTTTACGAATATATGTTTTTAAGAGAAACTTTTCATAATTTTTTAATATAAATATATGATATAATTCATTAAATTCTAAATAGGGAGAATGTTTTTTGCTAAATTTCTTGGAAATGCGTACAAGTTGCTAATAAGCAAAGTACGTATAAGTTATCTATAATGCAAAATGCGTGCAAGTTGTCAATTTGCAGAATGCGTGCAAGTTGTCAATGTGTAAAATACGTGCAAGTTGTCAATTTGCAGAATGCGTGCAAGTTGTCAATTTGCAGAATACGTGTAAGTTGTCAATGTGCAAAATACGTGCAAGTTGCTATTTTTATTTAATTTTTGTAATATACTCTAAATAATTAGTAACTTCCAACCTATAAATATTTCGATTTTTTATAATAAAATATTCAGTATATTTATTTCCTTTTTAACAAAATATTCAGTATTTATATATAATTTCAAACTACATCTAGTAAACTTTTAGGAGACATTTGCGAGTAAGCCTAACCTAGAATCATGCATCGAAACAGGTTAAAAACATTTTCCGGCTTTTTGAAATCAGTAACTTACGGGTACATCAGACTACATCAAGTAAACTTTTAGGGGACATTTGCGAGTAAGCCTAACCTAGAATCATGCATCGAAACAGGTTAAAAACATTTTCCGGCTTTTTGAAATCAGTAACTTACGGGTACATCAGACTACATCAAGTAAACTTTTAGGGGACATTTGCGAGTAAGCCTAACCTAGAATCTTGCATCAAAACAGGTTAAAAACATTTTCCGGCTTTTTGAAATCAGTAACTTACGGGTACATCAGACTACATCAAGTAAACTTTTAGGGGACATTTGCGAGTAAGCCTAACCTAGAATCTTGCATCAAAACAGGTCAAACTACTTTTGTAGAAAAATATTGTTTTTGGGTTTTTAGGAATGACATATATTTATTCTATTATTTATTTACACGACATAGTTTGAATACAACATTTTTATTTCTTTAAGTTACATTTTTATTTGAAATAAAATTTCTTACATTTAGCTTATACAATTTAAATAAATTAATATCTGAAATCTTGCTTGCTTTCCAGTCGAGGATGCTTTTCACGAGATAGTAGTGTCGCTGTCATAACACCTTCGCGATTTTGCTCTAATACGCGTTTTGATACATTAGCCAGTAATTGAACATGTCTCTCAGTTCCCTGAATGTGGACCGGAATTTTAGGGTCACTCCATGGACACTCATTGCTTTGTAGATATTGTACTAGATGTTCATGAGGAATATTTAGCGTAAAGGCTGGTTCGGATATATTTGAATAATCATCCATATCTATCATATTAGTATAGTCGGTGCATTCGAAATTTATTTCGGGTGTTTTGTAATCTCTCAATTGCGTCAGGTCTTCCACATTATTACGGTAATATAAGATTTTTCTTATAGCTGAATCTCGTATTTCCTTTTTATTATCAAACAACATTGCTAATAAAATATTTTCCGAGTGAGCATAGTATGCGTTTTCTTTAGCAACATTGTTCACAATTTGTCTTAAATTCGAGTCTAAATATTGCGTCCAGCTAATAAATTTATAAAATAATATACTACCATACACCACAGAGTTGTAATATTTAATGTTAAAGTACATTGGAATATATACTTTCATTACGTAGTTTGCCAGAATTTTCAAATTTTTGGATGGCTTATTAGTAGTTACATATAACCGAAGTAACCTACTAGCCTTCGTGAGCCAACGGGAATGTGCTATTGGCCCTGGTTTCATGTTAGCTAAGTCTGTCGATACTTCTCCAGAAGCAACTGCTTTAGCTATTTTTATTAAATAACTTGAGTCAGTTGTCGATTCAGCAGGACTTATATCAGCCAAATTTTCAAGTGGGATTGTTTCAAAGTCTTTTACCGGCTGGAAGTATATAGGAAAAAATAAATTATATTGAATTTGAACATAGGGTATTAAAAAATAGTAAATATGTTATAACTCACCGGTATATTTTCGCATGTTTCAATTTGTTTGCTTAATATTCCAGTTTTTGTTCGTGGTCCAGTGGTCAATGATTTTTCCAAATAGTTAAATAAATGGCGAAGTGGAAGTTCGTTAAAGTGGAGAAGACACACAAACCAATGCAGTGGCCTGTTTAACTGAATTTCAAATCGACGTAAAATACCATTTTTTACGCCTGTATTTGCTGGTTCACCATCGCAACATATGCCTATCAAAGAATCGAGAGCTATTCCTTTATCGGCGAAAAACTCGTTCAATTTGATTACTTTACTTTCCGAATCTTCATTTTCCAATTTTGTGTAACCCAACAATTGGCCATTCGGTTCCTTTAAAATAACTAAATGCGCTTCTTTAATCATTCGTGGGTGAAACTTCTTATCGATTTTTTCCATGGTAATAGAATCATTTTTTCGACCGTCGAATGAAAATGCTATTAATTCAGAAGAATCATATCGTTTGTGTAGAGCTTGCCTATTTTTCTGCCTCTCACGAACGCTTTTATTTTTATCCATAATGACAGGATTGCCCCAATCATCCGTTATGCCCAGGTCACGCAGGATTGCCGTCACCACGCCAGAACCAACTCTATCAGAAATTGCAAATCTGCCGCACATTAAGGCATAGCTTGGAGCCTTATATCTTCGACTATATGGACCACGTTTTATATGAGAAGTATTTTGTGAACTTTCCGAACTGCTTTTAAAATCAAAATCAACATCTGGAGTATATGTCTCACCTGGAGTAATATTGCTAGTTATTGTAGATTCTGATACTTCATCTTCAATTTTTATAATATATTCTGGTATCGTAGATTTCCTCTCATTATGTTGATCCATCATAAACGCTTGTAAATGTTCTGGGATCAGTCCACAAGAACACAGTAATCTTCGCAAATCGCATTTGCATTTTCCAATATAAAATAATTCTTTCGTGGATTCTACAAACTCCTGAAATGATGCTTGGGTAGACTTGCTTTTATTTGTACTTTTATATTTATCAATCAATCGGTTCAATTTTCTAGCGATACTTCGTTTCTCCATAATTGGAATATCAATTTTTTCCCACGTCTGAATCAATTTCGTTACCACATTTGGAGTAAATGTTTTATATGAAAACATTTTATTTTGTTTTTTTGATTTTTCGGCCAAATAAAAATAATACCTGATAATTTCCATACTTGTCGGAAGATTTACTCCAGTAAATTCTTTTGCTTCCCCAAATGTAATTTGATCATGCGAGCGCATATGATTCAAATTACTGGCACTTGCGCCTGAATTTAAATAAGAATTCGCCATTGATACTTCACGTCTAACTGGAGAACTGAATGAAGATTTATGCGAATTTTTCACATTAATATATTCTCTTCGAAAGTTCGAGAATTATTATAAAAAAATACTAGCGCACTCTGATGGAAATAAATAACAACAAACTAAACCCGATTTAAAAACCCCCGTACAAACTATCAATCAAAATATAACTCACAATTTGAATTATTCACATGCCTAAATTAATATATTAACTTATTAAAAACAGTATTTTATTGAAAATTTCGCTGGCTAAAGAGTTATTTGCGATATATGGTTTCGAAGTCAAAATTCATTTAAATAACACATATATTTCATATGAAAAGGTGCCCATATCGCTTAATTTTACTTCTATAATGATTTGGCCCTCCCTAATATATATATATATATATATATATATATATATATATATATATATATATATTAGAGAAAAACATTTTTTTAGAAAAAATTATGAATAACTAAAAGATTTGAAAACTAATTTGACTAAAAGTTATGAAATACATAATTGTGAAGCGAGAAACACGCCCATACCGAACATCCAGACTCGACTGATATATATATATATATATATATATATATATATATATCTTGATAGTTTTTTCGACGTTGAAACATATTTCAAAGTAACTAGCAGCCCATTCGTCAAAATAAAAAAAGGTATAAAGTATAAAAACTTTTATTTATACGTTTTGACACAAGATGCGTGTCATCATTCAGCAACTACAACCATTTGAAAATTTTATTACTAATATAAACAACAATATAGATTAATTATAGCATAGAAAAACATTATACACACCACAGGACAAAAACACTCAACAAAAATTTATTTTAAAAAATTAAACTTAATAACATATTAGAGAAAAACATTTTTTTAGAAAAAAATATGAATAACTAAAAGATTTGAAAACTATTTTGACTAAATGTATTTCATAACTTTTAGTCAAAATAGTTTTCAAATCTTTTAGTTATTCATATTTTTTTCTAAAAAAATGTTTTTCTCTAATATGTTATTAAGTTTAATTTTTTAAAATAAATTTTTGTTGAGTGTTTTTGTCCTGTGGTGTGTATAATGTTTCTCTATGCTATAATTAATCTATATTGTTGTTTATATTAGTAATAAAATTTTCAAATGGTTGTAGTTGCTGAATGATGACACGCATCTTGTGTCGAAACGTATAAATAAAAGTTTTTATACTTTATACCTTTTTTTATTTCGACAAATGGGCTGCTAGTTACTTTGAATATATATATATATATATATATATATATATATATATATATATATATATTAATTGTTTAATATGAACAAAACAGCACTCAGATTTGTTTAACACAACTTTATTTTATGATTACAGACGTTTCGAGACCATGGTGTGTCTCATCTTCAGTGTAATTTCAAAAACAGTTACTTATATACTACACATTCTTTAATATTTTATTTAAATTTCATTTAATTTTTGATATACAAAAAACACCAACTATTCCTTGCAATGCTTGACACAGTACTAAAGAAACATATAACACTTACAGAAATATTCTAAACAAATTTGAAGTACTTATCTAGATGGAGACAGAATGGGTATCATTATAATATAAACAAAAGGAGTGCTATCGCATACAAAAATCGATAAAAATGAAAAAACAAATTAATTTATTGAAAAGAATAAGATAAATGAAAAAAATTATAAATTATTAATGATGTTTATATAAGTGTCATGTAAAATATTTGTGTCGGTTCTTAGATTTATGCTATTGTTAGTCCGAACTATTAACATTGATTCTGCCATGCTCCGTTTAAATAAGTCTTTCTCATGGAATAAAATTTGGGGATTGTCAAAATCAAACTTATGGTTGTTGATATTAGCATGATCCACAAGTGTACTTTTAAATTTTTTGTTATCTATTTTTTCACATTGTAATTCATGTTGCCTGAGTCTCTTTTCTAAGTTCTGGCAGGTCTGGCCAATATAAGAGCAATTACAATCCAAACAATTTACTTTATAAACTATATCTTTCTTTTTTGTTAATGGAGTTTCATCTTTAATTTTGGAATATAAAAATTTTAATTATTTTAATGAAGAAAAAGTAATACGAATATTGTGTTTTTTGAAAAGTCTTTTTGATAATTGGTTAAAATTATTGTCAAGATATGGAAAATTAATGAAAAAAGTTTTTTCAGGAACACTTGTTTTGCCAGGCTCTTCTGGTTTCTTATCAAAAAGTTCAAGTAATTTTGCGACTCTATTTTTAATAATTGGACAAATTAACTTATATGGAAAATTATTGCCAAGTAGGATCGTTTTAACTAATTTTATGTTTGTATCATAAAACAGAGGATCAGATAATAAAATAGCGTGATCTACAAGATTTAGAATGGTAGAAATTTTTATATTGAGAGGAACATGCGAATTAAAATTAATGTATCTCCCGGACCAACTATCTTTTCTGTACCAGTCTGTATAACATACACCGCCTCTATTAATGAGTTTTACGTCAAGAAAATGTAACGTCGAATAATTTTCAAGTTTCTGAGTGAATTGTAAAAAAGAATTGTACTCATTGAATTTGTTGAAAACATTATCTATATCTTTTTTATTAAGTAATATTAATGTGTCATCGACATATCTGAAATAAACCATAGGTTTGGAAGGTAAAGAATTTAAGACATGATTTTCCAAATCTTGTAATACTAAATCCGCCAAAACAGGACTTAATGGGCTGCCCATTGGACAACCTCTCTTCATCGTATAATATTTTTTATTAAAAGTGAAATATGATGCTTTTAAAAGTAATTCTATTCCTGAAATAAAAATTTCCATCGGTAAACATGTGAATTCAACCATTTGCATCCATCTTTTCTTTATAGCTGTAATAATTAGATAATGCGGAATATTATTAAATAAATTAATGACGTCCAGACTCATAAAGGAACAACCGAGAGGAATTACTTTATGTTTTATATGTTCTATTAACTGGAAAGAGTTATTTAAACGGTATGGAGAATCTATGGTGACATTCTTTAAAATATCTAAAAAATATTTTGCTAAAAAGTAGTATGGCGAATCAATGTAGGAAACAATTGGTCTAAATGGGCAATTAGGTTTATGGATCTTTGGAAGGCAATAGAATTTTGGGGTTAAAGGATGTTGAACTTTTAACTTTAATGATATGGTATTATTGATATGTCCCTTTTTCTCTAATAAATTTATAAATTTAAAAACTTGTCTATGGTGATAGTTGTTCGGATCCGATGCCAATTCTTCATATAGAGATTCATCACTGAGAATTTTCTTTGCTTCTTTATCATATTCCTCTTTTAACAAAACCACTGAAATGTTTCCTTTATCTGCCTTACACACTAATAATTGTTTGTTATCTTGAAGAAATTTTTTTGTAGCTATGATGTCCCGGTAGATGTAAGATGTATCATTCTTGCACTGTACTTTGTTTTTGTGAGTTTTTTGAAATGTTGTAAATTGTTTCATTAACATAAATCTTATCCGTTCGATTTCTTTTTCTTCTGGATCTTTGATTAATTTAAGGCCGGCTTCTAGGCTGCTAATAACTTTAATTGAATCATTGAATGTTAAAATTTTTTGTTGGATTGAAAACTTTGGACCTAGAGCCAATATATATTTTATATTATCTGGTATATGAGTATCCGTTTTGTTTATAACCCATTTGTTCCAATCTAAACCTGTATTGATAATCGGATGTGCTTTGTCTCTTAGCTCTATTAGTTTCTTAAGTTTGTTGCATTGTTTGTTCTTTATCTGATCAAAAAGTTTTTGGTATTTCTTTTGTTCTAGAAAAATAGATTTATCGAATTCTAATTCTTCTAATGAGTCCTGTGTCACACGTTTGGATATTATTAAATTATTATTTAATCGATTGATTTCTTTTGCACTGTCTGCAATTTCATATTTCAAAATTTTATTCTGAAGAATCAATAGACTGTTATTTAGTTTTTATATGTTATTGTAAATTTTATTTTTGAATGTTAAATTGTTGGTGATAAAATTAGGTAAAACATTTTCGTGCTTGCATTTAATTAAGAAATTCCTTTTGTTAGTGGTCTTCGCTAATGCATTGAAATATATATGTTGTAACGACAATTGGTATTGTCGTCAAAAGGGTTGCATAACCACCAGTGCAATGGTACCCCCCACCTAAGTCTACTAGGGTCCCTGCAATATAAAGTCCAGTTTGAGGGTTGAAGAGTAGCATTAAGAATTGTATCATCCTCTGAGGAGGTCAGTGGGTCCACGCGCCAGGCGCTGGACCCGCTTTGTGTAGTGGTGTGTGTGTTGTGCCAGGAGAGGAGAACCCGTTCTAGCAAAGGTCAGATGTAATATTGTTTTATAAGGCTATTCCCTCCGTTATCCGTCGTTATCGTTATTAGTTATCAGTTAGTATAATCTGTTGTCCGCGTAGTATATTCCGGTACTCCGTTATACTATGCTCAGTTAGTATAGTAATTAATAATAATCACTCAGTACAATAGAGTTTAAGTATAGAACATGGCTGGGCGTAGGCACAGCCATGCCTTCAGATTTGTAATAATAATTTATAATAATTAAATAAGATAGAAGTACATTCTCTTTCATTCGCGTAGTTAGTTAGCTTTTCCACAGGTAATTACAGGGTGGTTATAGAAGTCGGGTTTAGGAGGTGGTGTAACCCTTTCTTAATGGGAATGCAACGCTATGACGTAGTAATTGGTAGTCGTTGCATATCCCCTAAGAAAGGGGGCATCACCCCCTTTCTCGTCACAATGGAGTTAGCGAATTCGATTCCCCATAAACCCCCCTCACAAATTTTTAATATTTTTAATTATTAATTAATTTTAAGTAATTATTAATTAATTTTTATTAAAAGCTAGGCGAGTCGCTCCCACTAGTTGCGTTTCCGTTGTATGTAAAGATTTAAGAAAGTTGTTTGATGCGGGACTAAGTTTTTTGGTAAATTTAGTAAATCTAAAATTTGAATATTAAATAATGTGGTAATTATAATTGTATTTTCCACGTGTATTACTATTTGTGTTTATCTGTGCATTTTCATTTTTATCGTGTACTTTTCTCGGTGACGTGGTAGTTTTAATTTTAGTAGAATTTTATTACATTGAAAATATAAGTGATTTTTTTTTCTTTAATATGTCCTGAGTATGGAATTTTATTGAACGTATAATTTAATTTAATTGCTCAAATCTATTGTTTTGGAGATGGTCTGTTTCGATATGTCTTTTATAATTCTTACCTAATATTTGTTAAGATTAGTTCTATATAGTATATAAAATCATTGAATTTAAAGTTACGTAACTCACTTCAAAAATTATTAAACTTATATTTATTGAACCTATTTAAGTTTATAATATTAAAAAAAAAAATTTTAAAATTTTATTTTAAAATCAGATTTCATCTAATTGTTGTGTGTGTTCATTCTATTTTTTTCTCTTTGAATATAATATTACAAAAAATGTAGTTAATTTTAATTGTTACGTCGTTCCGTTTCGATCCCCCTGGATATATATAAAAAAAAAACTCGGTCAAATATCCATATCAATTTCAATTTTTGTAAAGTCATATATAAATCGTCACACAATGTTTGCGTTGTTTCAAGTATTTTGTTTTGATAGTCCATTTCGAAAGATTTGAAACACATTGCCCTGCGAAATATATTGCATTTTCTTCGTAAAACTCAAGTTTCGTAAAACACTTGACCTAATGCCACACACAAATCGTTTTTTTTTCCTGTAATTCAATTTCTGTAAAGCCATTTATAAATCGTCAAACAGTTTTCGAGTCGTTTCAAGTATTTTGTTTTGATAGTCTAGTTCGAAAGATCTTAAAAACATTGTCGAGCGAGCATTTTCTTCGTAAAACTCAAGTTTCGTAAAACACTTGACCTAATGCCACACACAAACCGTTTTTTTTTTCCTGTCTTCGAAAACAGACATTAATAGCTAAATATTTTGTTTCACGAATTTCTCTAATATTTTGGTCGATGACATATTTATACAAAGAGCCTAAATATATTGCCATGGGTCCTTTTTTTTCTTTGGTGACACTCGAACACCGCGCCACAGGGCGCCGGTCGCCGGCGAAGTCCGTCGGGCACCGGTCGCCGGCGAAGCCCGTCGGGCGCCATCCGGTACTTATAAAATTCCATATTCGTCTTAAATTTCGCATAATTTGAAGCATTTTTTTTTCCATTTCAATAATTGTTTTACACTATGATTGTAATTAATAAGAATACAGATAACCGCAAATAGTATTGATTCGTTTTATTTTTTTTAATTTTTTTTTTATTGCTTTGTTTGTGTGTTGTTAATCTTGTTTGTGAAGTTTGATGAGCCCTGTAATTACATAATTTTTTCGAAAGGATTTGCGAATGAGACAGAATGACTTAGAATAAAACATGATAGAGATAGGATAGTTAGGATAATATATAACATTTAATATGTTAGTAAATATATAGTGTAAGACTGTTACACTTCTTTCTTTTATTATATACTTTGTATTAGGTTATTAGTATATACGTTAGCTAGGATTCTGATAGGACTATGTTAATGTTTATAAATTCTGATTTGTCGGTAAATTTGTGAGTAAATTTTGCTTTTATAATCGAAATAATATATTTACGGCAGTTTTGTTTCTTTTAAATGAAAAAAAAACAAAATCTGCGAAGGATTTTTTTTGGTACCACTGAGAATCTATCAATTAGAGTTAGCAAATACTTTTTAGATTAAAGTATTTTGTCTGAACACTATTGTTTTATTTATATTTTATTAAGGCGTTCGCGGAGGGAATAGTAGTTAGCATGTCTATGATTTGAAAATGAAGTAAATTTTCGAGGAAACGCGCGGTAACAAGGGTCGCAAAGGCCGCGTATGCAAAATAAATCGCGTATAGAACGCAATTAGAGTTTAAAAGTAGAGTTTATAAAAAAAAATATATATGCTAGGCAAACAGTGCCGTATTGGATCTGTCTACTTTATTATGATTCTTATTCTTTATAGGTTAAACAAATTACATCATAGACATGCTAATTTTATCTGACCAGCTGGATGGTTCTGTAATAAAGTTGTATAATGTAATTGGTTTGTAGTATTAGTAGTTTTTTGTACTTTAGATTTTAACGTCGAATATTTTCGTGTACTTTCGTGTTTTTTTTTTTTTTGTAAGATGATGCAATAATGAATTAGTTTTAATAATTTTGATAATGCTTTTCTTTTCTTTTTTAAATATTTTCCCTTTTGTTATTGTTACGCGTACTAATGTTGGCCTTAGTTCTGCCGGGTCACCATTGACTGGTGCTCAATTCGCGGCTTTATCCAACCGATTCTACTATTAGTAGTAGGATTGGGATATGATTTCTTTGCATAACGATTACAACGGCTATCGCAACCAGTCTAGTTATACATCGTATGCGGCACGGTAACGAAAGGACTAGCCAACCTTCGTTAATTAGAGCAGATTGCAGGCACAAAGTGTCTTTTAGAAGTCATATCTCTGCGGGCGCAGGGACACTGGTAAGGGTTTCACTCGGTCTTGCCAAGTACGGACCTGTACCCGACGGTTGGATAAACGCTCTAGTTGTGTGCGTCATACAACTAGAACGGCCAGTGACATTTTGTTTTTCGCTGTTTTTATTTTCGAACTAGTAGTTTTTTTTTTCTCTTCTTCATATTTGTCCATTTCTTATTAAATTTAATGTTTTATTACTTCATAACACTTAGTTTTTCTATCATACGCGTAACTTCGTCACTCTTACTGTTTTTATCCTATTTATCATTATTGCATTATCCGTTTTGTTCGCCACTTTAATATATTCGAATAAGGTTTTGTTTCATATTTGTATATATCGTTGAGTTGTGTTTTTTTTGCCGCGCGTCGCGAAAGGTTTGGTTTGGTTTACGGATAGAGTTTATGGCCTATGTTACAAGGCGTTGAAGGTAATGAGAGTATTGAGGACAATTGTTAGTTGAAATGTTGAATATGTTAAGGTGCCCAAATCGTTTATGTATTATTTTCGTCGTATGTTTTTTGTTCACTGATAATGTTACCGTAAATCAAACCAAACGAACGTTTGTAGTGTATCACCGCGTTTATACCGTCGGCGTTGTGTTTAATTTTCGTGACGCCCTTTTATATGGACATATTACGATTTTATTTTTATTGAAAATACTTTAATTCTGTCTCGTCAATAGTTATTGGCTCGTGTTTTGACCGCCCAATCCTAATTAAGGGGTCCGATATGGCAAATAAAATTAATGAAATAAATTAAGAAAGGAATAATCGAGAGAAACATGTATGGGTAGTAGAGATAGGGCAAACTTGATGTTCAGAATCAAGTATAAGTATGAGTTAGTTTATATAAATGAATATATAAACTGAAGGATTGTGTCGTAGCATTTACCATCCTTTTTAATTTTTTTATTTTATTATTTTTTTTTTTTCAACAGTCCTTTTTCAATTTTTTTTTGTATATGATTATACCGTAGGCAACTCGGCCGTCGGTTGACGTAGCTTTAGTCCGAGCGGCCGGGACAAGCAGTAACGCTGTCTCATGAAACGACCGGACTCGTTTCATAAGTAGTTAGATTGGTATGACACGATTCATTTTTGTAGAGTAAAAGATTTCTTCGGCGTAGAAGTATATGATTGAGAAAAAAATCATTTACTTTTTTTTTTTTTAAATATAATAATAATATAAGGTTTAGTTTTAAGATTCCTCTCCCCCTCCCTTAGATAGGTTGTAGAATTAAGTTTTAGAATATGTTAGGATATTTAGTTGTCATGGTGCAGGAAAGTTATATCGGGATTTTTGTTTGTGGAGAATAGGTTTGTTGCAACGGGATTATATAAATATAAGTCCGCAGGCTCATCGGGACGCCATATCGGATGTACGTTTTTGTTATGTGTATATGAGAATATTATTGTTTAAAGCTGGGCCCAGTTGTCCACGAGCGAGGACCATTGAGGTGTCCGAATCGATGGACGCGTACGGTTTCAATCGGGGAAACCGCCCTTAATCAAACCCGCAACCGTCGAATTATTATGAGTATTATATTGAGTGATTTTGGGAATATTTTAAGAAGGTACCTTCAGTGAGACTGGAATGGCGCCATAGGTCGCACGTCGCCATTTCCCCGCGAAGGAGACAACCTTTGAGGGCTCTTGTGCCGAGCTGGGGAACTCTGGGTGTGTCCCGCTTACACAGGTGATTGTAAGTGCCATTTGTTTTTGGGTGGGCATAAGCGGCCGGTCTAGTGTTATTATGGTTGGGGCGCTGCGGGGGGGAGCAAGAAGGATAACTAGATCTTAGCCCCCATCTGTGGTCTTGTATTTGGGGGGCAATCACACCAGTAGAGGCTGAATTACGGTAAACGTCGCGTCCGTAAAAGTGAACTAGTTATTGAAATAATTGAATTTTGTAAATTGACGTGTATTTTTGCTTCTTATTTATTGTTATATTAGTTTCGTTTTTTTTTTCTCTCAAAGTTTTTCCGCGCGTTACGCAGTAAAAGATTGTCCATATCATCGGGTTCATGGTTTCTGGCGAACTAATTTATAATTCGGGCTACGGTTATTTCATTAATTCTAATACTACAACCAAGAAAATAGGTGACAGCACACGCACATAGGATAAGATTGCGTTTCAAGAAAACGTGTTACGAAAAAATTGTACGAAAAAAAAACGATTGTACTTCGAATATTTTCTTTATTAAGTTTTTGCCTTTTGTTAGTCTGTGTTATATAACTACTTTTTTCTGAGTCTAGTCTTGTTTTTTCTTTTTTTTTCTGAATTTGCTGAGTACAGTTTTTCCCAACACGGTTTCTTTGAGAACGAAATAGGTTAAGATAGTCTTAAGCAAACGGACTTATTGTTGTATTGTAATTTTTGTGTTACTGAAGGATTTTGTTTTTGTTTTCTTTTTGCATTAATGATGTCGATGTATTTTTTATCAGACCTGTGTATACGTAAGTTTATGTTTACTAGCTGCTACGTGTTTTGAGTTTGTAAACAAAAGGGGAATAGCTTAACAGGATTCTAGGAATATCTGACCGGAACCACAACGCCTAAAGGATGGCCAGCACACAACCACAACTACAATCATCATCTAGCAGCCAAGGCTCACACTTGAGCAAAGCCAACCAAGTTAAAATAGCCAACCCAAAGACGAGGACCGAAGGGCAAAACAGGACTCTAGAAAGAACACCGGAACAACCCGGAAAAATCAGGAGATGGCAATAATTTCATCGTTGGATTTAAGAGCCGAGGCCGGCTCTAGTGTGACAGGGGGGCGTGTAACGACAATTGGTATTGTCGTCAAAAGGGTTGCATAACCACCAGTGCAATGGTACCTCCCACCTAAGTCTACTAGGGTCCCTGCAATATAAAGTCCAGTTTGAGGGTTGAAGAGTAGCATTAAGAATTGTATCATCCTCTGAGGAGGTCAGTGGGTCCACGCGCCAGGCGCTGGACCCGCTTTGTGTAGTGGTGTGTGTGTTGTGCCAGGAGAGGAGAACCCGTTCTAGCAAAGGTCAGATGTAATATTGTTTTATAAGGCTATTCCCTCCGTTATCCGTCGTTATCGTTATTAGTTATCAGTTAGTATAATCTGTTGTCCGCGTAGTATATTCCGGTACTCCGTTATACTATGCTCAGTTAGTATAGTAATTAATAATAATCACTCAGTACAATAGAGTTTAAGTATAGAACATGGCTGGGCGTAGGCACAGCCATGCCTTCAGATTTGTAATAATAATTTGTAATAATTAAATAAGATAGAAGTACATTCTCTTTCATTCGCGTAGTTAGTTAGCTTTTCCACAGGTAATTACAGGGTGGTTATAGAAGTCGGGTTTAGGAGGTAGTGTAACCCTTTCTTAATGGGAATGCAACGCTATGACGTAGTAATTGGTAGTCGTTGCATATCCCCTAAGAAAGGGGGCATCACCCCTTTTCTCGTCACAATATATATCTTCTATATATATAAAAATAAGTCGGGTTTTCCTTCCTGACGAAATAACTCCAGAACGCACGAACCGATTTCGACAATTTTGCATTCGTTGGAAAGGTCTCGGGCTCCGCAAGGTTTATAGCTAAGAAAATTAGTGATGCATGGCATCGTGCCCTAATGCAAATTGCTGAAACTTCACGCACCGTAATTAAAAATTCGAATAATAAAAATAATCAATAACTGTTTTAAATAATTTCAAATAGATTATCTTCTATATATATAAAAATAAGTCGGGTTCTCCTTCCTGACGAAATAACTCCAGAACGCACGAACCGATTTCGACAATTTTGCATTCGTTGAAAAGGTCTCGGGCTCCGCAAGGTTCATAGTTAAGAAAATTAGTGGTGCGTGGCATCGTGCCCTAATGCAAATTGCTGGAACTTCACGCACCGTAATTAAAAATTCGAGTAATGAAAATAATCAACAATTGTTTTGAATAATTTCAAATAGATTATCTTCTATATATATAAAAATAAGTCGGGTTCTCCTTCCTGACGAAATAACTCCAGAACGCACGAACCGATTTCGACAATTTTGCATTCGTTGAAAAGGTCTCGGGCTCCGCAAGGTTTATAGTTAAGAAAATTAGTGGTGCGTGGCATCGTGCCCTAATGCAAATTGCTGGAACTTCACGCACCGTAATTAAAAATTCGAGTAATGAAAATAATCAACAATTGTTTTGAATAATTTCAAATAGATTATCTTCTATATATATAAAAATAAGTCGGGTTTTCCTTCCTGACGAAATAACTCCAGAACGCACGAACCGATTTCGACAATTTTGCATTCGTTGGAAAGGTCTCGGGCTCCGCAAGGTTTGTAGCTAAGAAAATTAGTGATGCATGGCATTGTGCCCTAATGCAAATTGCTGGAACTTCACGCACCGTAATTAAAAATTCGAATAATGTCATTAGTGAGAATTATTAGAATTATGCTTGGTTAAGTCAACGAGCAATTCTTGCCGCAAGGAATAATGATGTACACGCCCTGAATTTCACTATTCAATCAAATATTGCTGACGATTTGGTGACATACCAATGATTCCGACTGGCCTTCCGTTTGACTTCAAACGATTGCAATTTCCAGTTCGCCTTGCGTTCGCAATAACGAGTCGCAAGGCCAATCGCTTAGTGTTTGCGGGATAAATTTCAAATAGATTATTTAGAAAATCATTGTTTTTTACATGGGCTGTTATACGTTGCCTGTTCACGAGTTTGTGTTAACGTCAGACCAAAAAACAACTAGTAGGGTGGGTGGCATCGTGCCTCAAGGCAAATTGCTGGAACTTCCCGTACTGTAACGAAATGTTTGAGGAATACTGAATGTTTTCAAATAGATTATTATAAATATTGTAACATTGTCTAATATTTATAAGAATTATATAAACTGAATTGCAGAGTTGAAATTATTTGTTTAAAGTATATTAGAACTATAGTCAGAATTAAAAATAAATCTGAAATATTTTCGATATACAAAAAATTACAAAAAAAAAAAAAAAAAAAATGGTACAAATTTTTTTTTCTAAAATCAATTATTTTGTTAAGACAAGCAGAAAGTTTTTTGAATCAATTGAATCGGACGCTTAGTTCTCTTAAAAACTGCCATTTTTTGTACATTTAGCTCTGTATCTCCGTAATGGCTGGGCCTGCCTTTGCGAAAAACTAATAACCCCTTCTCCCAATCATTACTAATTGAATGTTTTTTAGATCATTCAAATCGGATGCTCCGTTCTCTCAAAAACTCGATTTCTATTTTCTGCACTCTTTGCTCCTTATCTCCGTAACTGCTGGACCTGTCTTTGCCAAAAACTAATCAGCTCTTCTCCTTATTAATAGGAATCGAATGTTTTTTAAACCATTCAAATCGGTTGATCCGTACGCCCAAAAACGTGGGCGAAAATTTGTATCCATACATACATACGCACACACACACACACACACACACACACATCCATTTTTTCTGAGGTATGCCAAAACGTTCAGAAACCTTCAAAACGTCAAAAAATGTAAAAATTTTCAATTCCGATTTTCGGCCCATTACAATAACTTACCCTACGGGAAGTTAAAAAATGTGGCTTACCAAAGAGCACTTCAATAAAACGGAAAATTTGCGGATTCACTTTCATTTACTTAGAGAAGTTCAACTAAAAAATACTTTATTTTTGTAATCGAAATAAATTCATTACTGTTCTATAATAAAATCAAATTTTTCCTTTTCAAATATAAAACAAACAAAAAATTTCTTCATCTTTCTCACGAAACCATCTGGTGGCGAAACGGAGTTCGTCGGGTTTGCTAGTATATATATATATATATATATATTAGGGTGGTCCTTAAAATGGTCATTTTCGAATTTCCTTGCTCCCAGGGGCTCAAATGGTTCCAAATTGATAAAAAACAATTCTCTGAAAATTTTAGCTCTTAATATTAACGTTTAGATAGAGCGCAATTCAATCAAAGTTTGTATGGAAAGAGCATGGATAAATTTTTTGAAAATTTAAAAAAAATGTTTTAGGTATAAGTTAGCGACAAATGAATGAGTTTTATTTATTAATTTGTTCGCTAAATTACATCTAAAAAACATTTTTTAAATTTTTGAAAATTTTTCCATGCTATTTCCATACAAAACTTTGATTGATGTGCGCTCTATCTAAACGTTAATATTAAGAGCTAAAACTTTCAGAGAATTGTTTTTTATCTATTTGGAACCATTTGAGCCCCTGGGAGCAAGGAAATTCGAAAATGACCATTTTAAGGACCACCCTAATATATATATATATATATATATATACATATATATATATTGAATGGTAGAGTCTTGGATTTGTGTATATTTTGTAGAGTTTCGAACAAGAATCCAAAAATAATACAAAATAAAAAACAAGAAAAGTTTTTAAAAAAACAACACAATTTCTTTATTTAATTATTTGTTTATTGTCGACGTTTCGGAACTAGGTACGTTCCATCTTCAGGACATCTGTCAAGAAACATGATCTTGATGAGATTTTAGCAAACAATATGTTTAGGAAAAGAAAATAGATTTTTCTTAAATAATGAATTAAATTGTAAAAAATATAATAATGTACAGAAATATGATAATATGTTCAAAATAAAAATGATAAAAATAAATGAGTGGATTATCAGAACAGGATATTAAACATAATAGAAAATTTTTTTGAAAGTTATGGAAATTTTTTAAGAAAAGGTTAATGACAAAGTTGAATTAATTACCTGTATGTTTGAATATTTGTTAGCACTTTTTCACTAAACAAGCTTTTTTAACAAAAATGATTTTGTGAGTTAATTTTCCGCCGAATAATTAGATTTTGTAAATCAAAATTACTAAAAAATTTGTCTTTTTTAAAATTATTATTTGAAAACACAAATAATATTGTTCTCTGGATGTTGTTCGATTGGCTTTCAAAATTAACTAAATGAAACTGGTGTGCCCTTTGTAACACGTGTAAACACTTGAACGAGAGATGTGAGATTGTATGTGTGTGTTTTTATATGTCAGGGTGTGAATACTTAAATTGTTGATCTTAAAAGGAAGTCGATATTAATTGTTTGTCAAAAAGTGTAAAAAATTTAAATATGAATCATGTAATAGGTTGTGATCTGATCTAATGTTGACACTGTTAGAAACATTTATGAGGATGAGACAACTCTCCGCGAATAACCTTCTAAAGATGCAACTTTCGTGATATAAAATCTTTGGAGTGAAATTAAATGAATGGGCGTTTTCTATAGAGTGTTGTACTAGGGTACTTTTGAAATTTTTTTGTTTATGGTGGACCACACTTAGTTCATGTTGTCTCATTCTCTTGTGTACATATTGGGAGGTTTGTCCAATATATTGAAAAGCACAGTCATTACAAGAAACAGAATATACTACATTAGTATTGAGATTGGATGGGGTGGGGGATTTAATGTTCGTAAAGAATTGGTTGAAGGAGTGTAAGGATGAGCCTGATACTAAAATGTTTTCTTCTAACAAAATTTTGGCAAAATAATAATATAAATCTTCAACGTATGGTATGCTGCAGTAAATAAGATTGGTGTTTTTGATGTTAGTACTGGTATTGGGAGAATTAATTTGTGTTTTTAAGAAAGTTCGTCTTTTTGAATAACTGAATGAATGAGATTTTTTGGGTAACCATTTTCAATTAGAGTTATTTTTACTAGGGATAAATTTTGTGGATGGAAAGTTTGGTGAGACAACAAAATAGCATGGTCTGTAAGGAAATAATAGTGTTTATCTTATAGTTTCTGGGACAGTATGAGGAATAGTGTAAGTATCTACCCGACCATGTCGTTTTTTCTATACCAATTTGTTCGAATAAAGTTATTAGTGTTGTAAACGGATACATCCAAGAAATTAAGTCTGTTGTTATTTTGTAGTTCATGTGTGAAAATTATATTATTGTTAAAATTATTGAAGAGATCTAGTACTGTGTTTATATGATTTTTGTTAATGATAAAAAAAGTGTCATCTACATATCTAATATAAAGTTAATTTGAAATTTTAAAGTTGAGAAAACGGAAATTTCTAGTGTTTGTAAAACTAAGTCGATGATTCCGGGAGATAAGGGACATCCCATAGCTGCGCCTTTAATTTGAGAATAAAAGTTGTCTTGGCAATGGAAATAGGAGTAATTTAAAATAGTGTTGATAATATGAGTGAAGACTGTTTTCGGAAAGTCAGTAAAGTTACAAATTGTGTGCCAACGTTTATCGATTGAGTTTAGGATTAATTCATGTGGGACACATGTAAAAAGGTTGACCACATCTAAGCTTAGAATAAGTGATTTTCAGGGATGTTGCGGTTATTAATTAAATTCACAAATTGGTACGAATTCTTAACATAATAGGGAGAATTGATTGTAACATTTTTTAGGACATCAGAAATGAGTTTCGAAATATTGTAAAAAGGAGAGCCAATGTAGGAGACAATCGGTCTGAAAGAACATTCAGGTTTGTGTATTTTTTGGAAGACAGTACATCTTAGGGGAGATAGGGTGTTGTATTTTTAGGTTAAAAGCAAAATTCTCAGAAAATTTTTTTTGTTTTTCAGATCATTGATTAATTTAAAAGCTATTCTAGAAAACGTTGTGTGGGATCTTCTGTTAAAATATTATATGTTGTATCATCTTTAAGTAGGTTAAGGACGGAATTGTTGTAAAATTCTTTGTCAAGAATGACTGTGATATTACCCTTATCGGCTGGGCAAACTATAATATTATTAGATTTAATGAAAGCTTTAGTTTCTAAAATGTCTTTGTGGAGTTTCTTTAAATGAAAGTTTGGAATTTATTATTTACTTTCTTTATATGTTTTACCAGTCTGTCACATAGTTTTGATCTAATGTTATTCTGTTTGTTTGTTTCAATGTTTCTAATGTTGTATTCAATATTACTTAGAATTTTTATGAAATCTGTTTTACTGTATTTCTGAGGAGAGTATGCAATTTTGGACCTAATGCTAGAATATATTTAACATTTTCTGGAATGTAAATATCAGTTTTATTAACTAACCACTTATCTGTACAAGATTTAGAGATTTTGAAGGGATAGTTGTCATCTCTTTTTTGAATTAAAGTTTTAGTTTTTTTTAATATGTTTTTCTTTAGTAGTATTAAAATGTTTGTTAAATTTATAGTTTTCAAAGCTAAAAATTGATTTAAGAGGTCTTTGTTCAAAGTATTGGAAAGTGTATTGATTATGTTATCCAGTTGTGATTTCAAGTAATTTATGTAGATAAAAGTATTTTTTATTTCTAGATTCAAAACAGACATTTTCAGGTAATTAAATTGTCGTTCAATTTTATAGATGTTGAAAGTGTTGTATAAGAATTGTTTGTTTATAATATTAGAAATAAAATTCGGTATAATCCATCATTCATTTTACATCGAATTAGAAATATTTTTTTGTTAATAACATTAGCATATTTAGAGTTAAGTTTTGAATATTTTTTCATTAAACATATTGTTTTGTAATCTACAGTTCTTGATAAGTTTTGAAAGAAATTTCGTTCCATAATGTTCTTGGAATATATTGAATGGTAGAGTCTTGGATTTGTGTATATTTTGTAGAGTTTCGAACAAGAATCCAAAAATAATACAAAATAAAAAACAAGAAAAGTTTTTAAAAAAACACAATTTCTTTATTTAATTATTTGTTTATTGTCGACGTTTCGGAACTAGTACGTTCCATCTTCAGGACATCTGTCAAGAAACATGATCTTGATGAGATTTTAGCAAACAATATGTTTAGGAAAAGAAAATAGATTTTTCTTAAATAATGAATTAAATTGTAAAAAATATAATAATGTACAGAAATATGATAATATGTTCAAAATAAAAATGATAAAAATAAATGAGTGGATTATCAGAACAGGATATTAAAACATAATAGAAAATTTTTTTGAAAGTTATGGAATTTTTCAAGAAAAGGTTAATGACAAAGTTGAATTAATTACCTGTATGTTTGAATATTTGTTAGCACTTTTTCACTAAACAAGCTTTTTTAACAAAAATGATTTTGTGAGTTAATTTTCCGCCGAATAATTAGATTTTGTAATCAAAATTACTAAAAAATTTGTCTTTTTTTAAAATTATTATTTGAAAACACAAATAATATTGTTCTCTAGGATGTTGTTCGATTGGCTTTCAAAAATTAACTAAATGAAACTGGTGTGCCCTTTGTAACACGTGTAAACACTTGAACGAGAGATGTGAGATTGTATGTGTGTGTTTTTATATGTCAGGGTGTGAATACTTAAATTGTTGATCTTAAAAGGAAGTCGATATTAATTGTTTGTCAAAAAGTGTAAAAAATTTAAATATGAATCATGTAATAGGTTGTGATCTGATCTAATGTTGACACTGTTAGAAACATTTATGAGGATGAGACAACTCTCCGCGAATAACCTTCTAAAGATGCAACTTTCGTGATATAAAATCTTTGGAGTGAAATTAAATGAATGGGCGTTTTCCATAACTTTCAAAAAAATTTTCTATTATGTTTTAATATCCTGTTCTGATAATCCACTCATTTATTTTTATCATTTTATTTTGAACATATTATCATATTTCTGTACATATTATATTTTTTACAATTTAATTCATTATTTAAGAAAAATCTATTTCTTTTCCTAAACATATTGTTTGCTAAAATCTCATCAAGATCATGTTTCTTGACAGATGTCCTGAAGATGGAACGTACCTAGTTCCGAAACGTCGACAATAAACAAATAATTTAAATAAAGAAATTGTGTTTTTTTAAAACTTTTCTTGTTTTTTATTTTGTATTATTTTTGATTCTTGTTCGAAACTCTACAAAATATATATATATATATATATATGTATATATATCCCTCCAGTAAATGGAATACTAAAGAGGCGAATTGGAAAAATTACGCATGAGAACAGAAGATAAAATAATAATCTATATATGCTGCCATTATCGAGATTATGAACGAAGCAGCTATTTTAATTAGATAATATATTGAAAAAATAAAAAAGACATGTGCCAGGAATGGATGATATCTCATACATGATGTTAAAGAAGAGACCCATAGCATTGAAATGTTTAATCATAGAGGTTTCTACATGCTGGATTCCAAGGGATTGGAAAAAAAATTATAATTATTCCCATCTTAAAGCTGAATAAAGATCCTTTGACGATAGAATCCTACCGACCTATCTTTTTATTATCATGTTTGATAAGACATTTGCCATCATCAAGAATACCCTGGAGTGGTATATAGAAAACTAGTTGGATTGGTATTTAGCCTTGAGGCAAGTTACAATAACTTCCCGATATGTGTAAATAATCGACTTAATCAAAAAAAAAAATGTGTAAATAATATACTTCATCAATCCTACTTTAAAAAAAACGATAATAATTTTAACAAAGTGTGACGAATTTTTAAAATTAAACTACTTGTCGTAAGGCCGTAATATTACAGTAAGTTCTATAAGACCATGATCTATATCGCCAAAAAAGTTCCATGAAATCGGCTTAAATTTTTTTAACAGTTAATACAATAAAAAAACGGCTCGGTAGATTTTCACCTAAAATTAATCAGCATCATTCCCAAATGATACCTTTCGAACGTTTTGATTTTTTGAAATCGGTTTGGTAGGATGAGCTTAAATGTGGACGAAAATTTAACACTTTTTTTTCAACATTTAATTACAAGAAACGGCTCGGTAGATTTTCACCTAAAATTAATCAGCATCATTCCCAAATGATATCTTTCGAACAGTTTTTGATTTTTTGAAATCGGTTCGGTAGGATGAGCTTAAATGTGGACGAAAATTTAACACTTTTTTTCAACATTTCATTACAAGAAAACGGCTCGGTAGATTTTCACCTAAAATTAATCAGCATCATTCCCAAATGATATCTTTCGAACAGTTTTTGATTTTTTGAAATCGGTTCGGTAGGATGAGCTTAAATGTGGACGAAAATTTAACACTTTTTTTCAACATTTAATTACAAGAAACGGCTCGGTAGATTTCCACCTAAAATTAATCAGCATCATTCCCAAATGATATCTTTCGAACAGTTTTTGATTTTTTAAATCGGTTCGGTAGGATGAGCTTAAATGTGGACAAAATTTAACACTTTTTTTCAACATTTAATTACAAGAAAACGGCTCGGTAGATTTTCACCTAAATTAATCAGCATCATTCCAAATGATATCTTTCGAACAATTTTTGATTTTTTGAAATCGGTTCGGTTAGATGAGCTTAAATGTGGACGAAATTTAACACTTTTTTTCAACAGTTAATTACAAGAAAACGGCTCGGTAGATTTTCACCTAAAACTAATCAGTATCATTCCCAACTAATATCTTTCGAACAGTTTTTGATTTTTTAAATCGTTCGGTAGGATGAGCTTAAATGT
>NW_020538439.1:31815-127774 GCF_003426905.1 Ctenocephalides felis
TATATATATATATATATATATATATACTATAATATATGAATGGTAGAGTCTTGGATTTGTGTATATTTTGTAGAGTTCGAACAAGAATCCAAAAATAATACAAAAATAAAAACAAGAAAAGAAAAGTTTTTAAAAACACAATTTCTTTATTTAATTATTTGTTTATTGTCGACGTTTCGGAACTAGGTACGTTCCATTCAGGACATCTGTCAAGAAACATGATCTTGATGAGATTTTAGCAAACAATATGTTTAGGAAAAGAAAATAGATTTTTCTTAAATAATGAATTAAATTGTAAAAAAATATAATAATGTACAGAAATATGATAATATGTTCAAAATAAAAATGATAAAAATAAATGAGTGGATTATCAGAACAGGATATTAAACATAATAGAAAATTTTTTGAAAGTTATGGAAATTTTTTAAGAAAAGGTTAATGACAAAGTTGAATTAATTACCTGTATGTTTGAATATTTGTTAGCACTTTTTCACTAAACAAGCTTTTTTAACAAAAATGATTTGGTGAGTTAATTTTCCGCCGAATAATTAGATTTTGTAAATCAAAAATACTAAAAAAAATTGTCTTTTTTAAAATTATTATTTGAAAACACAAATAAATTGTTCTCTAGGATGTTGTTCGATTGGCTTTCAAAATTAACTAAATGAAACTGGTGTGCCTTTGTAACACGTGTAAACACTTGAACGAGAGATGTGAGATTGTATGTGTGGTGTTTTTATATGTCAGGGTGTGAATACTTAAATTGTGATCTTAAAAGGAAGTCGATATTAATTGTTTGTCAAAAAAGTGTAAAAAATTTAAATATGAATCATGTAATAGGTTGTGATCTGATCTAATGTTGACACTGTTAGAAACATTTATGAGGATGAGACAACTCTCCGCGAATAACCTTCTAAAGATGCAACTTTCGTGATATAAAATCTTTGGAGTGAAATTAAATGAATGGGCGTTTTCTATAGAGTGTTGTACTAGGGTACTTTTGAAATTTTTTTGTTTAGTGGGACCACACTTAGTTCATGTTGTCTCATTCTCTTGTGTACATATTGGGAGGTTTGTCCAATATATTGAAAAGCACAGTCATTACAAGAAACAGAATATACTACATTAGTATTGAGATTGGATGGGGTGGGGGGATTTAATGTTCGTAAAGAAATGGTTGATTGAAGGAGTGTAAGGATGAGCCTGATACTAAAATGTTTTCTTCTAACAAAATTTTGGCAAAATAAAATATAAATCTTCAACGTATGGTATGCTGCAGTAAATAAGATTGGTGTTTTTGATGTTAGTACTGGTATTGGGAGAATTAATTTGTGTTTTTAAGAAAGTTCGTCTTTTTTGAATAACTGAATGAATGAGATTTTTTGGGTAACCATTTTCAATTAGAGTTATTTTTACTAGGGATAAATTTTGTGGATGGAAAGTTTGGTGAGACAACAAAATAGCATGGTCTGTAAGGAAATAATAGTGTTTATCTTATAGTTTCTGGGACAGTATGAGGAATAGTGTAAGTATCTACCCGACCATGTCGTTTTTCTATACCAATTTGTTCGAATAAAGTTATTAGTGTTGTAAACGGATACATCCAAGAAATTAAGTCTGTTGTTATTTTGTAGTTTCATGTGTGAAAATTATATTATTGTTAAAATTATTGAAGAGATCTAGTACTGTGTTTATATGATTTTTGTTAATGATAAAAAAAAGTGTCATATACATATCTAATATAAAAGTTAATTTGAAATTTTAAAGTTGAGAAAACGGAAATTTCTAGTGTTTGTAAAACTAAGTCGATGATTCCGGGAGATAAGGGACATCCCATAGCTGCGCCTTTAATTTGAGAATAAAAGTTGTCTTGGCAATGGAAATAGGAGTAATTTAAAATAGTGTTGATAATATGAGTGAAGACTGTTTTCGGAAAGTCAGTAAAGTTACAAATTGTGTGCCAACGTTTATCGATTGAGTTTAGGATTAATTCATGTGGGACACATGTAAAAAGGTTGACCACATCTAAGCTTAGAAATAAGTGATTTTCAGGGATGTTGCGGTTATTAATTAAATTCACAAATTGGTACGAATTCTTAACATAATAGGGAGAATTGATTGTAACATTTTTTAGGACATCAGAAATGAGTTTCGAAATATTGTAAAAAGGAGAGCCAATGTAGGAGACAATCGGTCTGAAAGACATTCAGGTTTGTGTATTTTTGGAAGACAGTACATCTTAGGGGAGATAGGGTGTTGTATTTTTAGGTTAAAAGCAAAATTCTCAGAAATTAGTTTTTTGTTTTTCAGATCATTGATTAATTAAAAGCTATTCTAGAAAAAAGTTGTGTGGGATCTTCTGTTAAAATATTATATGTTGTATCATCTTAAGTAGGTTAAGGACGGAATTGTTGTAAAATTCTTTGTCAAGAATGACTGTGATATTACCCTTATCGGCTGGGCAAACTATAATATTATTAGATTTAATGAAAGCTTTAGTTTCTAAAATGTCTTTGTGGAGTTTCTTTAAATGAAAGTTTTGGAAATTATTATTTTACTTTCTTATATGTTTTACCAGTCTGTCACATAGTTTTGATCTAATGTTATTCTGTTTGTTTGTTTCAATGTTTTCTAATGTTGTATTCAATATTACTTAGAATTTTTATGAAATCTGTTTTACTGTATTTCTGAGGAGAGTATGCAAATTTTGGACCTAATGCTAGAATATATTTAACATTTTCTGGAATGTAAATATCAGTTTTATTAACTAACCACTTATCTGTACAAGATTTAGAGATTTTGAAGGGATAGTTGTCATCTCTTTTTTGAATTAAAGTTTTAGTTTTTTTTAATATGTTTTTCTTTAGTAGTATTAAAATGTTTGTTAAATTTATAGTTTTCAAAAGCTAAAAATTGATTTAAGAGGTCTTTGTTCAAAGTATTGGAAAGTGTATTGATTATGTTATCCAGTTGTGATTTCAAGTAATTTATGTAGATAAAAGTATTTTTTATTCTAGATTCAAAACAGACATTTTCAGGTAATTAAATTGTCGTTCAATTTTATAGATGTTGAAAGTGTTGTATAAGAATTGTTTGTTTATAATATTAGAAATAAAATTCGGTATAATCCATTCATTTTTAATCGAATTAGAAATATTTTTTTGTTAATAACATTAGCATATTTAGAGTTAAGTTTTGAATATTTTTTCATTAAACATATTTGTTTGTAATCTACAGTTCTTGATAAGTTTTGAAAGAAATTTCGTTCCATATGTTCTTGGAATATATTGAATGGTAGAGTCTTGGATTTGTGTATATTTTGTAGAGTTTCGAACAAGAATCCAAAAATAATACAAAAAAAAAACAAGAAAAGTTTTTAAAAAAACACAATTTCTTTATTTAATTATTTGTTTATTGTCGACGTTTCGGAACTAGGTACGTTCCATCTTCAGGACATCTGTCAAGAAACATGATCTTGATGAGATTTTAGCAAACAATATGTTTAGGAAAAGAAAATAGATTTTTCTTAAATAATGAATTAAATTGTAAAAAATATAATAATGTACAGAAATATGATAATATGTTCAAAATAAAAATGATAAAAATAAATGAGTGGATTATCAGAACAGGATATTAAAACATAATAGAAAATTTTTTTGAAAGTTATGGAAATTTTTCAAGAAAAGGTTAATGACAAAGTTGAATTAATTACCTGTATGTTTGAATTTGTTAGCACTTTTTCACTAAACAAGCTTTTTTAACAAAAATGATTTTGTGAGTTAATTTTCCGCCGAATAATTAGATTTTGTAAATCAAAATTACTAAAAAATTTGTCTTTTTTTAAAATTATTATTTGAAAACACAAATAATATTGTTCTCTAGGATGTTGTTCGATTGGCTTTCAAAAATTAACTAAATGAAACTGGTGTGCCCTTTGTAACACGTGTAAACACTTGAACGAGAGATGTGAGATTGTATGTGTGTGTTTTTATATGTCAGGGTGTGAATACTTAAATTGTTGATCTTAAAAGGAAGTCGATATTAATTGTTTGTCAAAAAGTGTAAAAAAATTTAAATATGAATCATGTAATAGGTTGTGATCTGATCTAATGTTGACACTGTTAGAAACATTTATGAGGATGAGACAACTCTCCGCGAATAACCTTCTAAAGATGCAACTTTCGTGATATAAAATCTTTGGAGTGAAATTAAATGAATGGGCGTTTTCCATAACTTTCAAAAAAATTTTCTATTATGTTTTAATATCCTGTTCTGATAATCCACTCATTTATTTTTATCATTTTTATTTTGAACATATTATCATATTTCTGTACATTATTATATTTTTTACAATTTAATTCATTATTTAAGAAAAATCTATTTTCTTTTCCTAAACATATTGTTTGCTAAAATCTCATCAAGATCATGTTTCTTGACAGATGTCCTGAAGATGGAACGTACCTAGTTCCGAAACGTCGACAATAAACAAATAATTAAATAAAGAAATTGTGTTTTTTTAAAAACTTTTCTTGTTTTTTATTTTGTATTATTTTTGGATTCTTGTTCGAAACTCTACAAAATATATATATATATATATATATGTATATATATCCCTCCAGTAAATGGAATACTAAAGAGGCGAATTGGAAAAATTACGCATGAGAAACAGAAGATAAAATAATAATCTATATATGCTGCCATTATCGAGATTATGAACGAAGCAGCTATTTTAATTAGATAATATATTGAAAAAATAAAAAAGACAGTGTGCCAGGAATGGATGATATCTCATACATGATGTTAAAGAAGAGACCCATAGCATTGAAATGTTTAATCATAGAGGTTTCTACATGCTGGATTCCAGAGGATTGGAAAAAAAATTATAATTATTCCCATCTTAAAGCTGAATAAAGATCCTTTGACGATAGAATCCTACCGACCTATCTTTTTATTATCATGTTTGAATAAGACATTTGCCATCATCAAGAATAACCTGGAGTGGTATATAGAAAACTAGTTGGATTGGTATTTAGCCTTGAGGCAAGTTACAATAACTTCCCGATATGTGTAAATAATCGACTTAATCAAAAAAAAAAATGTGTAAATAATATACTTCATCAATCCTACTTTAAAAAAAAACGATAATAATTTTAACAAAGTGTGACGAATTTTTAAAATTAAACTACTTGTCGTAAGGCCGTAATATTACAGTAAGTTCTATAAGACCATGATCTATATCGCCAAAAAAAGTTCCATGAAAATCGGCTTAAATTTTTTTTAACAGTTAATTACAAGAAAACGGCTCGGTAGATTTTCACCTAAAATTAATCAGCATCATTCCCAAATGATACCTTTCGAACAGTTTTTGATTTTTTGAAATCGGTTTGGTAGGATGAGCTTAAATGTGGACGAAAATTTAACACTTTTTTTCAACATTTAATTACAAGAAAACGGCTCGGTAGATTTTCACCTAAAATTAATCAGCATCATTCCCAAATGATATCTTTCGAACAGTTTTTGATTTTTTGAAATCGGTTCGGTAGGATGAGCTTAAATGTGGACGAAAATTTAACACTTTTTTTCAACATTTCATTACAAGAAAACGGCTCGGTAGATTTTCACCTAAAATTAATCAGCATCATTCCCAAATGATATCTTTCGAACAGTTTTTGATTTTTTGAAATCGGTTCGGTAGGATGAGCTTAAATGTGGACGAAAATTTAACACTTTTTTTCAACATTTAATTACAAGAAAACGGCTCGGTAGATTTCCACCTAAAATTAATCAGCATCATTCCCAAATGATATCTTTCGAACAGTTTTTGATTTTTTAAAATCGGTTCGGTAGGATGAGCTTAAATGTGGACAAAAATTTAACACTTTTTTTCAACATTTAATTACAAGAAAACGGCTCGGTAGATTTTCACCTAAAATTAATCAGCATCATTCCCAAATGATATCTTTCGAACAATTTTTGATTTTTTGAAATCGGTTCGGTTAGATGAGCTTAAATGTGGACGAAAATTTAACACTTTTTTTCAACAGTTAATTACAAGAAAACGGCTCGGTAGATTTTCACCTAAAACTAATCAGTATCATTCCCAACTAATATCTTTCGAACAGTTTTTGATTTTTTAAAATCGGTTCGGTAGGATGAGCTTAAATGTGGACGAAAAGTTTAACACTTTTTTTCAAATTACAAAGAAACGGCTTGGCAGATCGTTGCACAAAGCTGACAAACGATAGTCCTCACCGAAATACACCGCTTTCAAATTTCTAAAATCGGTTCAGGCGTTTTTGAGAAAACGTCGATCAAAAGTCTAATTTTGACAAATGCCAAAAAGACCATACTGAATTTTGCAAACTTTGACGAATTTTTAAAGCTGAACCAGTTGTCGTAGGGCCGTAATATTTTAGTATGACCTAGAAAACTATGGTATCTATCATCAAAAAAATAATCATAAAAATCGTCGAAATTTTTTTTTTAAAAACGTTATTACAAGAAAACGGCCCGGCCGATCTTTACCAAAAACTAAACAGCACGATTCCCAACCAATATCTATCGAATGGTTTTTGAATTTTCAGAATCGATTCAGAATTGCGGGCTAAAACGTGGACGAAAAATTTTTCAATTTTCTGCAATTTACAAAGAAACGGCCCGGCTGATCGTCGCACAAAACTCAGAGACGATAGTCCTCATCGAGATACATCAAATGGCTTTTAAATTTTTGAAATCGGTCCAGCCGTTTTGGAGAAAACGTCGATTTACGGCAAAAAATCTGTTCACACACACACACACACACATACTTTTTCCAAATTTGGTCTCATTCGATTCAGAATGGCTCGAAACGTCGAGAAAACATAAAATTAACGATTCGGATTTTTTGATGAAAACATAAACTTTTCCTTTGGGAAGTTAACAAGTCTCTCTTCAATCAAAACCAATTTGGCTTTAGGCGAGGTCAAGGCACAAGTGATCTTTTAAGTATTTTATCTAATGACATTCATACATCTAATTCAAATAATAGATACCTGTTATTGTTAGCGACGGATATACATAAAGCTTAAGATAATGTTGATCATAGCATTTTACTTAACAAACTTAAGAAATTGAATATTCCCTATAATATTATAAAAGTGATGAATCTTTTATTAACCAATAGGTTGCTATATGTAAAAAATAAAAATAATAAATTAAGAGGTCCAAGAGTAGCTCTTACAGGCTTACCACAAGGTTCCATATTGAGTCCATTATTATTTAATATTTATAGGTCGGACTTTACTGCAGAAACCCTAGACGAAGTTCATTTTTAGCCATCTACAAATCCATAATTAGATCTCATATTGATTAAGGATACATCATCTACGGAGGAATCTCAACCAATATACAAAGATTACTAGATAAGGCTCAACTCTCGGCTTTAAGTTTGTGCTTCGGAGCTATTGCCGTTTTAGCGGAAGCCGGGGAGGCTTCATTAAACATTAGGAAACAAATACTAACCAATAGATTTTTAATTGAAAAATTCAACTCGGATTCAGCTCGAATCCCGAAGCAATTGGAATATTTTGCTGTTTTGCATTTTAGGGTGAACTATTGGAAAAAGAGACCTACACTTCCATTAATAACTGGATTTTATAATTTGAAACCTCTAGAAGACCTAATAATTACAAAAGATAAACTTCCGTATCAAAGTGATTCTTGGAATTACTCATTTTCCAAGAAATATGTAGCTTTGAATGATTTCAATTATACGACTCATAATTCTAACAAAAATATAATAAACAAGGAGTTTAACAATTGGTTAAACACGGAATAGAAAGATTTTACTGTTATCTATATTGACGGTTTCAAGTTAGAAAATAAAGTGGGGTGTGCTGTCTATGTATCTAATATAAACAAACATTTACAAATTTAATTTACAGAATTTTGCCTCAGTCTTTTCGGCAGAACTTACAGGTCTTAATGCTGCTTTAGACTTTCTTATACAAGAAAAGATTCCAAAAACCATAATCCTAACAGTTAGTCAATCCGCACTTCTGGCTCTAAATCATCCTAAAGAAAATTGCAATTTTTCAATTTTTGACAACGTCCACAAAATAGGGACGGTCTGGCAAAAGAAGCCTGTTTATCAGTTTTTCCTTCAAGAAAGGCTCCTGCGTCTGACCTAAAAATCTGGGCAAGGAAACAAGGATTGAGGTTATGGCAAAACGAATATGATATGGTAGACAGAAAAATAACTTTATTAAAATTTTGAAAACCAAAAGTGACTTTCAGTACATGGTTTGCCAAATCTAGGTTGAACAGAGACGAAATAACCGTTATCAATCGTATTAGATCTGCCCACACATTTTGCAAATCTCATCTTTTTAGAATTGGTATGGCAGAAGATCCCTTCTGTTCTTGCGGATTGGAAATTCACAATCTTGACCACATCTTTTGGAAGTGCAAGCTCTATGCTAATCAAAGAACATCATTACTTTAAGAACTGTATAAATATAATTTCATTTTTCTTATTAGCACCACAATAGCCTTTTCCACTAATGATGAAAGTATATATAAATTTTTTCTGTATTTTTTACAAAAATGTAACAATAAAATATAGAACTAAAAATAAAGTATTTGTTATTAAGGTTTTATGAATTAAGTCACATTCTTATGTAGTAAACGATTTGTAAAATATGTATTTTTCTGGTATTTATTTATTTATTTATTTTTTTAAATTTTATTGTCCTCCGCTTTACAGCATTTTTAGCGGACATTTACTATAATATCTAACGAAATTGGTTGATGAAGAAAAAAGCTAATCGGCGTCCAACAAACCATACTAACATAGAAAATCAAGTGAACAAACAAGTGAACTCTTAATATCTCAAATGATTGGTACACAATGATTTATACACACACAAACATTAATTATGGCACGAAAAGTTATATCATAAATATTAAATATATTTTTCATATTTTATATCCTATAATCATGAAAAATAATAAGTAGACTGTAATAAAATTAATTATGACATAAAATGTTATATTATTGATTAGATTCTAAATATATTTTAAATATTATATATCCTATAATCATGAAAAATGATACGTGAATTGTAATAAAATTGATAAAATTTAATATATTGACTATTTAAAAAATGTATATATTTACTCAGAATATATAATTTTTTTTATTAATAGTGTTTGTTCAATATTAATTAAACTAGTTGGTATTGGTATTTAGCCTTGAGGACAAGTTACATGAACTTACCGATATGTGTAAATAATCGACTTAATCAATAATAATTAAATTAATTTATGAGTGATTAGAAGTATTCCGAAAGGATTTATTACACATAATTGAAAACGATCGAACACGTTAACTCGGAGTATTTTCTAAAAGCAAATTTTCACAAATCAATCATTTTTATAATTGAACCAGTTTTCGTAGGACGTTAATGATTTAGTATGTTCATTAAGAACAAGTAATCTTACGTTATACCAAGTAAATCATCTAATTTTAATTTTAACAAACGTCATCAAAACTACTCATTTTCTCAAACTTCGATGAATTTTTAAAATTAAACTACTTGTAATATTGCCGTAATATTTCAGTAAGTTCTATAAGACCATCATATACATCGCCAAAGAAAGTTTCATAAAAATCGGCTTAATTTTTTTTTCAACTGTTAATTACAAGAAAACGGCTCGATAGATTTTCATATAAAACTAATCGGTATTATTCCCAACTAATATCTTTTGAAGAGTAAATGATTTTTCAAAATCGATTCGGTAGAATGAGCTTAAATGTAGACGAAAAGTTTAACATTTCAAAATTACAAAGAAACGGCTCGGCAGATCGTATCACAAAACTGACAAAGTATAGTGCTCATTAAGATACATCGAATGGATTTTAAATGTCTGAAATCGGTACAGGCGTTCTGAGCAAACGTCGATGGAAGGTCTAATTTTGACAAATGCGAAAAAAACGATACCAATTTTTGCAAACTTTGACGAATTTTTAAAGCTAAACGACTTGTCGTAGGTCGTAGGGCGGTAATATTTTAGTATGATCTAGAAGGCTATGATATTTACCGTCAACAAAAATCATAAAAATCGTCGAAATTTGTTTTTTAACTTTATTACAAGAAAATGGCCCGGCCGATCTTTACCGAAAACTAATCAGCACGATTCCAAACCAATATCTTTCGAACGGTTTTTGAATTTTCAGAATCGATTCAGAATTGCGGGCTAAAACGTGGACAAAATAAAATTCACTTTTCTGCTATTTATAAAGAAATGGCTTAGACGATCGTCGCACAAAACTCAGAAACGCTAGTTATCATCGAGATACATCGAATGGCTTTTAAATTTTTGAAATCGGTCGAACCGTTTTTGAGAAAACGTCGATATACGGCAAAAAATCTGTTCACATACACGCACGCACACACATACTTTTTCCAAATTTGGGCTCATTCGATTCAGAATGGCTTGAAACGTCGAAAAAACATAAAATTAGCGAATCGGATTTTTTGATGAAAACAAACTTCTCCTTCGGGAAGTTAATAATATTTAATATCTCAGAATATAGGGTCAATAATTTTGAATATGGTTTATATATGTTTTTCAATATGGTATAAATATTATTTCTACATATTTGCCTCACATTCGGAATATGAGCGTAATATGGAAAAATGTTAAGCAAATCATATAAGCTAAATATCATATTTCCGTATTCGCCCCACATTCTGAATCTGAGCGGAATATGGCCGAATGTTAACAAAATCATATTGGCTAAATATTGGGAAACAATATTTAGATAACGTAAAAAACATTCAGCTCTGATTCGTTTCTACTACGGTAGTGGAAAGAATGTGAAAAAAAATTAATCTGGAAATGCACGCGTTCTATTTACTGCAGAAATGACGGCTATCAACAACGCGCTAGACCTAATTAAGGAGTATAAATTAAAGAAGGCAATAATTCTTTCTGATAGCAAGTCCTCATTGCATGCATTAAATATGCCTAAAGATTATGGCAATCCAATAATTTTCGACTGTATACAAAAAATAGAAAAGTTAAATAACAATAAAAACGAGATTGAATTAGTATGGATAAGAGGCTATTACAATATCACCAAGAATGAGATGGCGGATAGCCTGGCCAAAGGGGCACACAATTCAGCCACTTTAATTAACAAAGCCCCTGCCGTGGATCTGAAACGAATGAACAGAGTAATGGGGATGTCGCATGGGAAAAAAATGTTTGATTTCGAATCAGCCTCAAATGAAATATTGTTCCGACCATATAAACCGATGGTGTCTAAAAATACATGGTTTGAAAAAATGAATTGGAATAGAAAAGAAATATCTACAATATGCAAATTAAGATTGGCGCACACGAAGAACAATGTTCACCTTTTTAGGATTGGGATCAAACAAGACCCGTTCTGTTTGTGCAGCACCTTACTGGACAGAATAGATCGCATAATGTAGAGTTGGCTCACTACATGAAAGGCAACGGATAAATAAGCTTCTACAACGGTTTAATAAACTTCTACAACGGAATGTGACATTTCCTATAAATGCTAGGGTTATCATTAGCAGCAATAACATTGAGTTGTACAGAGTTCTAATATATAGCTATAGATTGAGTATAATATTCATTCATTTAATATAATTAATTTATATTGTATTGAAATTTACAATGACTAAATGACTCACCAAGTCGAAGCCAGTTAACAAAAGAAGCCTCTGCCTTTTGAAATTAAAAAATTAATCTCAAAAAAAAGAAAAGCAAAGACGCAAATGCCAGTCAACTCACTTTCCATCGAATAAGAACATGTACAATAACTTAAGTAATAAACTAAAATCCAGATTGAACAAAATTTTGAAACAAAACTTCAACAATTAAGTATCAAAACTAAATAGATTTGATAACTTGATCTGGAAACAAATTAAAACCACATATTCAAAATCCGTCAGTTAGATGGGATGACGGCAATCATCTATCTTGGGCTAGGAGTGATGAAGAGAAAGCAGATTTATTTGCTCATTATTTAAGTACAGTTTTCAAACCGAACCCAGATTAATCTAAAGCAGCGGGCCTAAGCTCAAATATAATTCCTTTTCACAACTAAATGAACATCTCCAGGTTATGATTTAGTGACGCCAGAAATGTTGAAAGAACTGCCAAAGAAGGGATTCATCCTCCTAAAGTATATATTCAACTCAATAATTAGATTAAATTATTGGCGAACTCTTTACAAAACATATGTAGTAAAAATGATCCATAAAAGCGGAAAATATTCTAATATGGTTACCTCATATAAAAACAGCCTTCTGCAAATTGTCTCAAAAGTTCTTGAAAAACTCCTGCTTCAACATATCTTAACTAGCGCAAATATATTGACATCAGTTTGGGTTTTGCTGCCAATACTCTACAATTCAACAGTGCTATAGAATCATAAGAATCATCAACAATACCTCTGAGGCCAAACAATTCTGTTCTGCAGTTTTTCTAGATGTGAGCCAAGCCTTTAATAATGGCTTGGCTCACATCTAGATAATGGCAAAATGGACTTTTATCGAAAATTAAATCTCTATTTCCAAGTGGTTATTATAATATTCTAGAATCTTATCTTTCCAATAGGAAATTCAAAATACGTGTCACACTGACACTTCAAAATCGCATCAGATTGAGACAGGAGCTCCGCAATACAGTGGTTGGCGCCATTTCTATATATCCTCTTCACTAGTGATTTTCTCAATGACAAACTTTGCTGATGACATAGCAGTTCTTTCGACACATGCTGATGCATCTAAATCTTGCTAATTTTACAAAGGCATCTAAATGTTATAGATGATTAGACAAAAAATGGAGAATAAAAATAAATGAGAGCAAGTCTAACCATATAACATTTACACTGAACAAGACAACATAACCAGGAGGGCATTTTTACGGCCAAGCAATTCCAAGCACTGATTATGTCAAATACCTAGGTATGCATCTAGATCTCAGACTGTCGTGAAAGTACCATATTCGCGCAAAATTAAATACTATAAACATTCGAATCGCTGAACTATACTGGCTTCTGGAACGTATAGCCAATTCTATCTATTGACAATCTTCTATATATATAAAAACTAGTGGAGTGGGTGGCATCGTGCCTTAAGGCAAATTGCTGGAACTTCCCGTACCGTAACGAAACGTTCGAGGAATATTGAATGTTTTCAAATAGATTATTATAAATATTGTATTATTGTCTAATATTTATAATAATTATATAAACTGAATTGCAGAGTTGAAATTATTTGTTTAAAGTATATTAGAACTATAGTCAGAATTAAAAATAAAATCTGAATTATTTTCGATATACAAAAAATTAAAAAAAAAAAAAAAAAAAAAAAAAAAAATGGTACAAAATTTTTTTTTCCCAAAATTAATTATTTTGTTAAGACAAGCAGAAAGTTCTTTGAATCAATTGAATCGGACGCTTAGTTCTCTCAAAAACTGCCATTTTTTGTACATTTAGCTCTGTATCTCCGAAATGACTGGGCCTGCCTTTGCGAAAAACTAATAACCCTTTCTCCCAATCATTACTAATGGAATGTTTTTTAGATCATTCAAATCGGATGCTCCGTTCTCTCAAAAACTCGATTTCTATTTTCTGCACTCTTTGCTCCTTATCTCCGTAACTGCTGGACCTGTCTTTGCCAAAAACTAATCAGCTCTTCTCCTTATTAATAGGAATCGAATGTTTTTTAAACCATTCAAATCGGTTGATCCGTACGCCCGAAAACGTGGACGAAAATTTGTATCCATACATACATACACACACACACACACACACACACACATCCATTTTTTCTGAGGTATGCCAAAACGTTCAGAAACCTTCAAAACGTCGAGAAATGTAAAAATTTTCAATTCCGATTTTCGGCCCATTACAATAACTTACCCTACGGGAAGTTAATAAGTCGAGTTTTCCTTCCTGACGAAATAACTCTAGAACGCACGTACCGATGTCGACAATTTTGCATTCGTTGGAAAGGTCTCGGGCTCCGCAAGGTTTATAGCTAAGAAAATTAGTGGTGCATGGCATCGTGCCCTAATGCAAATTGCGGAAACTTCACGCACCGTAATTAAAAATTCGAGTAATGAAAATAATCAATAATTGTTTTAAATAATTTCAAATAGATTATCTACATATATATATAAAAGTAAGTTGGATTTTCCTTCCTGACGATATAACTCCAGAACGCACGAACCGATTTCGACAATTTTGCATTCGTTGAAAAGGTCTCGGGCTCCGCAAGGTTTATAGCTAAGAAAATTAGTGGTGTATGACATCGTGCCTTAATGCAAATTGCTGGAACTTCACGCACCGTAATTAAAAATTCGAGTAATGATATTAGTGAGAATTATCAGAATTATGCTTGGTTAATTCAACGAACAATTCTTGCCGCAAAGTATAATGATGTACACGCACTGAATTTCACCATCCAATCAAAAAGTGCTGGCGATTTGGTGACACACCAATGATTCCGACTGGTCTTCCGTTTGACTTCAAACGATTGCAATTTCCAGTTCGCCTTGCGTTCGGAATAACAAGTCGCAAGGCCAATCGCTTAGTGTTGACGGAATAAATTTCAAATAGATTATTTAGAAAATCATTGTTTTTCACATGGGCAGTTGTACGTTGCCTGTTATCGAGTTGGAAAACCATTCGCTTTGTTTGTGTTAACGTCAGACCAAAAAACAAAAAATGTGGTTTACCAAAGATCACTTCCATTAAACGGATAATTTGCGGATTTACTTTCATTTACTTAGAGTAAATAAGTTGAACTAAAAAACACTTCATTTTTGTAATCGAAATAAATTCATTACTGTTGTGCAATAAAATCAAATTTTTCATTTACAATATAAAACAAACAAAAAAAAATTCTTCATCTTTCTCACGAAACCATCTGGTGGCGAAACGGAGTTCGTTGGGTTTGCTAGTAAACTTATAATTTACAAGGTAGTAATAAAACCAATATGGACTTATGGCATAGAGTTCTGGGGCTGTGCGAGCAAATCCAACATAGTGCTAATGCAACGTGCCCAATCGTCCACTTCATCGGCTGCTTTCGAGTAGTAAAGATCTATTGCATAATACATTCAATTTATTTTATTATAGTAATTATAGTGTTTTTAATATTAAGATATTATAATAATATTAATATTAAGATTATTAGTGAAGTAGTATAATTGTTTCAGTGACTAGTTTATAGTGATCTTTAATTAACAATTAATTTGTTGGAACATATAAAAAACTATAATGATATTTCTTAGTGGAAGTTCAACAAATATTGGACGATACATCCAATACCAATGCCGATTGTGTAACAAAATACCTATCAGAAAATAATACAAATATGAATACTGATTCACTTAACAACGACCTGATTATGAACAATCAATCAGATACAACCAACTCTAAATTTGCTGAGAAAAATCCATTCAGTGCATCAACTGATGACTCTTCAGGCCCCAAAGAAGATTTCCAGCAAGTTCAGAGCCAAAAACGTAAAAAACTGCAAATACTAATGCTAATACCACAAAAATCAAAACAAAATGCCTCCAATAATTTTGAAATGCAGATTCCATAATAATAATTATTTTAAAGAACTACAAAAAATAGCTACCGGAGAATATCCCAATATAAAAATATGAATAATTCCATTTTATATACTTTCAATGCAAAGAACTACGACATTGTGCTAAATAAATTAAACTGTATCTTACTCATCCAAAAACTAATCAGAATAAGAAGAAAATTGTTGCCAAAAGTCTACCTCCATTTATTGGGGAAGAAGATATTATTGATTATTTACGATCAACAAAAAATATAAAAATAAGGAATGTTATTCAGATGACGAAAACAACAGAACAAATCGAGTACAAACTGCCTATACATATATTAATACTGGAACAAGGGCGAGCAATCTTTTTAACCCACGGGCCGTTTTAAATTTAAAAATTTCATGGCGTGCCGAACGTAATTTATATATATACTAACAGACCCTGATACGATTTGCCACAGAAAATATTTTTAGAAAATCATTATTTTAAAAAATGGCTAACTAATTCTAAATGTATAAATATGTAGTATATAAATGAAAGAGGTAATTAATACATAATACATTGATAAATTACCCAACACAACGCTAAAATACTAACGTACATATTTGAACTATGATAACACTAAAAAAAAAAATCCAATTTTCTTTTAAAAACAGATTTTAATATTAAATTTCAAAATTTTTATTGCTAAAATTGCTCCTTTTGCAGGGCATTCAAAAACTAAGAACTTCTTAAGCACATCGAAAATTATTTGTACTATAAGATAAGCCTGCTAATCAGTTAGTTTTATCGAAGGTAACCATTTCGTTGTCAATATCTAAGAATTGTTTTTAAAATGTTGCAGCGGATAGAGGGGAAAAATTTAAGCTTTTCTAAAAGCTCAGAGAAGTCTGAATAGAATTTCTATTAAAAACGTTTACAAAAAGACGATAATTGTTAATTGATCGATTATCGAGCTAAAATGACTATTATGAAATAAGAGAGTGAAATTTGGAGTTGTATCTAGTTTTCCATTCCGCATTAAAAAAATTTAAATAAAGAACAAAATTTGAAAAATTATTACGATTGAACAACCCATGAAAAAATAAATTGCGTTTTCTTTCTGAATAAAGTTGAAGATTTTTTATAAACTCAAAAGTCTGAAATAATATTAAGTCAAAAAGATTCATTGACTGAGCGCGGAAATAATGTAATTGCAACAAAATTACAAAATTGCAACAAAAAAAGAACAAATATACAAAGTTGAAAAAAGTATAAAATTTATATAATTACGAGTTTATATTATAGGCGTATATTAAAACTAATACAAAATGAAAACAAATAATAGTTAAACAGAAAAACTAATTTACTTTCTGCGCAATTGTTCGCTCACATACGTACTTCTAAAAAAAGAATTTACATAATTTTCTTAGCGTTTTTTTTCAAAACCAAAAATTTTTCAGAGCTGACATGAGTTTTGTAAAAAATTACGATGTTTACTGAAAAAATAAGAAAACAGCTTTATTGCTAGCTTAGAACAATTGGCATCACAATCAAAATTTGTTCACATTTTCTTTTTCTAAACATGGAAAGTGAAACACAAGATGATGCAGAAGGTATTATTCTTCATTGTCAAAATGGCGAAAGTACTAAAATTATCGCCATATACACGCTTTAAATTGTTCAGGAATTCTTTAAATTTACGGTGATTTAACCCTCGCGACTTTATAAAACATACTTATTTCATTATTTTAAATTTGGAAATGCGTTATTGCTATGTTCTCGAACAAGTTCTCAATTTTTCTTCTCTATTGTTAAACTAATATTTAAGTTAATATTTATTTTATCAGGAAATGCTATTTCTGCGAAAAATAGTTTTTACCAGTATTTGACTGACAACAAAATCAGCCTTTAAAGCCGTATTTGATAAAATATCTAGAAAAATAGTCTGTAGTTGAGAAACGCTTGGCGGGCCGCAGAAAAACATTGTAGAACTTAAACATATTCTTTTGTATTATAATATCGATTTAGCTTTGATTTCAGAAACACTATTGAGGCTCGATAACAAAATTTATATTTCCAACAGGAGGAATATGTATCATCATAAAAGATAACTTACTGAATTGTTCCTGTATCAAATCTCATATGTGTGTTTCTAACAAAATTACGCTGAACAATAACGAAATTGTTGTCTGTTCCACCTATTTCCCGAACAATAAACCAATGATAGATGATTTAAATACAATTTCAAATCTTAGTGATAATTTACTAATTGCCGGTGATTTTAACGCATGTCATACCTTGTGAAATTGTACCAATAGTAACAAAAATGAACGAATTCTATATAACTTCATTGAAAATAATGTCAATTCTACTACTCTTTATTATACAACATCCCCTACTAACTATTAATTTAATAATACTCAATCAGCTTCTGTCATTGTTTAGCATTGCTAAAAAAGATCAAAACTCCGTACCTGCCATATGCACTTTCTAAAAGAAAATCAGATCACAATCCGGTAATACTTATACAATCTCTTATCATAACATTGAACACATTCAATGTCATGCAAAATACAATTTTAAATATGCCAACTAGAATATCTTTCGCGATTTTGTTGATAAAAATATTAACTTTAAGCGGCAAATCACTCTCGGTTGAGCTCTTGTCGAGTGAAGACCTATCGTTTATTATATACTGTGAAGTATTATTTTTCTAAAAAGTGATTTTTATTTTTCGGTTAAAGTGAAGTTTATCTACTAAGTGATATAGCAGACATTTAATATAAGTTTTTTTTTTTTGTTTTTGTTTCTAATGCTCCCTTTACTCCCTTCTCCAAACCAATCAAATACTATGTGACGAATCAACTTCAGTTTTTGTTCAAATTCATTTAAACAACATTAATAGTTGCAATGCGTCAGCAATTATAGACTAAACAGTTTAATCAACTTCGTCTATGAACACATTTCAATCAACATCGGCAATGAACTCAACTCTATCAACATCAGCCATGGACTCCTCTGCTACATTAGAGTCAAACCCTAATCCCTGGCAGTTAGTTCAACACGGCTTTAAAAGAAGAAGAACGGGTAAAATTATTAATCAGAATATCAAAACAACAAATAGATTTAGCGTCCTGAATACTAATGAAACATCTATAAATCGGGATGACAATTTACCTAACATTCCAATAAAAAAAGACATTCCCCAGTATTTATCTATAGTGTGAGAAACTATGCACAATGGCAATGACAAATGATCGGAAGTATTAATTCTACTTTAAATTCAAACCAGTTTTCATCAAAAACAATGACGAACAACAGTGTCAAAATTAATGTGATAGTTAGCGACTGTTATAGGAAATTAATACACTACTTACGTGAAACTAGAGTAGTCTTCATTACTACACGACGTATCAAACTCCTCATCCAAGCGGTAATCCGCACTGCAATTATTGTTAAGTCAAACATCTCACATTATCCGATGACAAATTTTAGTGAAATCCACATTCAAGCTACTTCAATAAAAGTGAATTTTTTTCTTGTGATCTAACAATATCTGCAGTTTACTGCCCACCAAAACATAGCATTTAAGACGAACAGTTCCAAATATTTTTTGAAACTCTTGGACCTAAATTTATCATCGGTGGTGACGTCAATAACAAACATCCTTATTGAGGCTCTCTACTAGTGAATCCTAAAGGCAGAGTATTAAACAATATCATCCAACAGAATAATTTTAATGTAGTTTCTACAGGTTTACCTTCTTACTGGCCTACCGATCCAGTACGTATACCAGATCTATTGGACTTTTTTATTTTTTCTGGAATTAGTGAATCATACAAGCCTAACTATGACTTATCTTCAGACCACTCTCCAGTAATAGATTTGATGAATTCTACCTATATGTCTAAAACTAAATTTTCTGTGCTACACAACAATAGTAACAACTGGAACTTATTTCGGCATACTAAAGATGGTGAAATTAGCTTAAACACTAAACTTAAATCTCCTACTGACCCATAGAAAAAGCTTTGAATGATCTAGTAGAAACATTACAACATTCAGCTAAATTATCTACCCCTGATCACATTAAAACCAGAAAAATACCCTCAACTACTTTAGAAATAAGAAGATTAATTTCTGAGAAACGCGTGGCTAGAAGGATATGGCAAAAATCACATTATCCTTTAAAGAAGAGAACTTATAATAATATAAGCAATAGCCTAAAACAAAAAATTAGAGAATATAATGAAAGTAATTTTAATAACTACGTTAAAAATCTTAACAGATTCGACAACTCAGTCTGGAGGCCATGCAAGAAAAGACCGACAGTTGCAAACTTACCTATCAGAATAAATTCGAGCAATAATTCATAGGCAAGTAGTGAATATGAAAAAGCCGACCTTTTTCAACTTATTTGTGCTCTGTTTTTTCGCCTAACACATCTAATACTAATATTCCTTTGCAATTGTCTGCAGATGAATCTAGAAGCACCCAGAACTTTTCTACTAAATTCTTCACTATCAAAAGAGTCTATAGATCTATTCAGGCCTTGAAAAACAAAAAGTCACCTGGAATTGATCAAATTTCTTCAAAAATTTTAAAAGAACTTACCAAAAAGGAATATATTCTTATAACATATATTTTTAATTCTATCATTAGACTCAGTTATTGGTCATCAGCTTTCAAAACTGCTGTTAATAAAATGGTTCCAAAAATGGGTAAGGATTTAAAATTACTAAGTCCTTACAGATCTATTAGTCTTTTACCAAATTTATCTAAAGTACTTGAGAGATTGATATTGGAAGACATTTTTGCAGTTAATAATATCATTCTTGAATATCAATTTGGGTTCCGCAAAGGTCACTCAACAATCCAGCAGTGCCATAGACACTATCAACAAAGCATACGGATCTAAAGAATATTGCTCTGCAGCATTCCTTGATGTAAGTCAAGCCTTCGACAAGGTGTGGCACGAAGGACTTATCCAGAAGATACAAAAAATATTGCCAGCATATGCTAATTTTTTTGAATCTTATTTGAGGAATAGACAATTTAAAATCAGAGTAGATATGGCATTAACCCCACCTAATATTATGAAAGCTGGTGTTCCTCAAGGCAGCGTGCTAGTTCCTTTTATTTATATATTGTATACCCACGATTTTTCGACTGGACTTAACTCAACAATAGCAACTTTCGCCGACGATATTGCCATTCTAGCTATAGATAAAGATCCAATTCGAGCTTCACATAAATTACAATCCCACCATAATATTATTGAAGACTGGACAAATGCATGAAACATAAAAATAAACGAATCTAAATCCCAGCACATATGCTTCACTCTGAGAAAGATACATTCCCATCAGTATATTTCAACAATGAACAGCTACCACAGTCTGAATCCGTAAAGTATCTTGGAAATCATCTAGATAGGCGATTGACTTGGAGAACACATATAAAATATAAAATTCAACAAATTAGATTGAAATCCCAAGAGCTTAACTGGCTTATTGGGAGAAAGTTAAAATTGTCTATGGAAAACAAAATACTTATTTATAAGACAATACTCAAACTGATCTGGACATATGGAGCCGAAATATGGGGCAGCGCTTCGAAATCTAACTTTGCAATGATTCAAAGAATCCAGTCAAAATAACTTAGGACAATAACAGACGCTCTTTGGTATGTCTCAAATTATATAATTCAGACCGTTCTCCAAGTCCCATTTGTTCAAGATGTTATTAATAACAGAAAAAACACTCACTTGTTAAAATTAGAGTTCACTCGAACGATTTAGTTACATCTTTGCTCAATGCACCTCCAATGAGAAGACTCAAACGAAAATGGCCCACTGATACAACTTAGAACTTATTTGTAAATCTCTCGCTGGAGAGATTCGAATACTATAAAACTATTTCACATAATTTTTCATGTTGTATATTTGTTTGTGTTTGTATAGATGTATATGTGTATGTAATTTTATGTAATGTATGTTTATTTGTAAAATTTAGCATAGTAGCTTTTAGAAATTTATAATTTTTGATTGATGTTAATAAATATATATATATAAAACAAAGCAGCAAAACAAATCTACACCTGATAAAGTCGGATATGAAAAAATCCATTCCAGCAACTAAAAACAATTAGGCAAATAATAAACTACTTGTTGATATTATGGATGATAAAAAATTTAAAAACAAAATACGAAGAATATGGCAAAAAAACAACAATCCACATATTAAAACTTTTCTTGAAAAATAGTTAGAGACATATCATTTAAAATCAAACAGCACGATAGTAAAATATGGCAACAAAAACTTTCAAACACCAATTTTGATCATACCAAAATCTGACAGCTATCGAAATCATTCACAAAAGGAATCGACCCAATTCCAACATTAAAAGTTGAAGACGAGTCTTTTGTTAGCGTCAAAGATAAAGCTAATCTTCTAGCTGTTAACTTTCAAACATAACATCAACATCAATATGGGTTCATGTACGTACTTGCAGTAACAGAATTAAATCTATCGTAAACAATTTTATTCAATTTAATCACTCAAAAAGTTTAGACATATCACAAACAACTTCTAAAGATTTTTTTTTAATATTTGAACAGCGATCAGAACTTATGGATTCTATGAGCTGTTGTGATTAATATCTTACAAACTACGTTTGTTTTTATTATAGATGGCAACCCACGCAGTTGTCTCATCTCTATGAGCTGAATTTTTATTATTACAATTACTGTAATAAAGATGCATTTAATTGGTGCATCGATGCTGTATTAGGGCTGTTTTCGCTTGGAAACATATTGCTATCTATATTTCCGAATGAAAATCGTAGTCAGTGACAACTTGTCACTGCTGTCTGACAACAGGCTGCTCGAAGTGGGTATCGAATTCGGGACCTCTGAAACAAGTCCCGTCGCTCTTAACCGCCCTACCTAAAGAAATAAAACATATTATCAAACACAAGAAAAACAGCAGTTCGTCGGGGCCAGACTGTAGTCGGGTCCAATACTGTAGTAAAAAATTTAAATAAAAAACGAATAATACTTTCAACAAAAATTACAAACGCAATAATAAAATATAACTATTTTCCAGCTGTGTGGAAAACCTCCAAAGTTATTCATATTAAAAAGCATCTCAAGGATGCTGACTTACCGTTAAGTTATAGACCAATCAGTCTACTAAGTTGCATCAGTAAAATAATAGAAAAGGTCGAACGTTAGTAAAAAATAGAAAAGGTAAAATAATAGAAACTATCGAACTTCTTAATTTCCAATAATATTATTCCTGATCACCAATATCGATTTAAAAATAATCACTCAACCAATCATCCTATATCCATTCTCATTCAGCAAGAAGAAGAAATACTGGAATGATCCTACAGAATATAGAAAAAGCCTTTATATTTTAACAATTACCAGTATATTTAATTTAAAAGCAGTTGTTTCTGCTCGTGTTAAAAATGGTAAATTTATTTGCGTGTTTTTAATACTAATTTCCATAACTATGGCCGTGACCTCTGTTAACGCCTCATTCCCAACCCTGGTCTAATTATTATATTTTATTACATTCATACAGGATAGCGATAATAAACCCTCATCCCTTATTATATAATTTAAAACGATAAAATAATCCCTTTCATTGTCACGCATCCTGTCCCAAAATCTGTCATCATATCAGTAATCCATTTTTCTGAGAATATTAATCACCTGTCCCTAACTATATCATCCTGCAATTAATATATTTCTAAGAAACTTGCATTACCTGTTTCTTCTATCTATTTCTACCTATTTCTATCTATTTCTATCTATTTCTACCTATTTCTACCTTTAATTCTAAGTATCATGCAATCACCGACCAATACCTGATTGGTTGATGAACGCAATAGCCACTGGTTGGTTACAAAATTGTAATGGCGTGTCGTTAATTCCACAAAATGAGCCAATCAGAAAAATATTAAAAATCGAAAAATCTTTATAATTTAGTATCAACTCAATATTATCTAGTTAACATCAGTCGTAAATTAACACTCACAGCTATAACATCTAATTCAAACTTCAACTATCTAACATATCATCTATAAGTCTTAATATTCTTTCAAATATACAATAATTAAACATTTATTTATCATCTTTTATTTTTATTATTCAATCGGTCTGATATAGCCAATAACTAAAAATATCTGGTCCTTCGACAAAGTGCAAGTGTTTCAATAGAGTTCGGTAGCATCTCGCCGGATCACAGACTTCTTAAACACTTTTAATCTATCTTAACAACATACTTTTTGATCCATTCGAACCGAATGGTCAATTAGTAAACATTTTTTAGTCCTGATCGAACCGGATCAACCAGTGAAAGTGAAGGAGATAATCTCGAATCGGATCTGTTCAGTGAAGCATATTTTTGGTCCTAATCGAACCGGATCAACCAGTGAAAGTGAAAGAAACAATCTAAACCTAAAACTTAGTGCACAGTGTATTATTTAAATCATTATCTCTTAGCGTGATACACTGCATCGCATATTAAGTTAAAAACCTTTATCTAAAATCTAAAATCTAAAACTTATAGTGCACAGTGCAATTAGTTAAATCATCTTTTAACATAATACATTGCATCGCATGAACATTAATCTAAAATCAAATTTAAACAACGATTATATCAACAACAATTCAAACAATTAAATCAAACTAACATCAACATTAACAATAAATCTCAGTGTAAGTGCGTAATGTTATTATCGTGAAACAACAAGAAGCATAATTATAGCACAATAAAGCTGCAGCACATTATCGAGGCATCATCAGCTGAATCCAAATCAGCTCATGAGGAACAATTGCGGACACATGACGCGACAACACAAAGGTCAGTCTAATTTAAGCACTCCTTTTTCTTAATCCTTCCTATTCATTATCTTTACCTATCGTTATTTGAATTTTGCGTAGTATCTGTGTTAATATGGATTCTTTAGAAAATTTAAATATCAAAAAAGAGTTTATAAAATTTCGTTTGACGCATATCCATAGCTTTTGTAAAAGAATAAGAGAAAATGAGAGTAGCAAGTTAGATATATCAGAGCTTAAACAAATATTAGAAATACTGAAACCTTCTTTGGATACTTTTCAAGAATTATTAATTCAAATTGCAAATCATTTTGATGACCAAGAGTACATTGACTTTTTGATAGATACAGAATTTTACGATTTCAATGATACTTATACTAAATGCTGTGTAATTTTACATACAACTATAAAAACATTTAAAACAGATCCTAACTCAAATAGTGGCCTTGGTGACAAATCATATCAAACAAACAATAATAAATTTGCTGTAATTAATTTACCTCATTTCGACGGTACAGATATTAATTTGTTACAGTTCTATAATTCATTCTATTCAATTCATATTGACCCAAATATTAGCAATTCTCAGAAATATTCTTACCTTAAATCTTGCTTGAAAAGCGAATCAGGTAACATAATCGATTCTCTACCTGCTACCGCGGACAACTATATTAATGTTTGGGAATTGCTAAAATCGCGGTACGAAAGTAAAACTCTTATAGTAAACAATCATACAAAAACATTAAACAACTATATATCGATTCCATCTGAATCAATAACTCTCAATGAATCTAATAATAATAAATCCAAACACGTTGCGCATCTTGAAACTATAAACGTCATTAAATCACATACGGTAAAAAGAGGAACTACCTCGGCACTATTATTAGATTCTAATAATCAGATAACAAAACAATTAATAAATGAGAATATTACTCAATATCCAAAAAGCAATGTTATTAAAAACGTCTTCTGTAATCATAACTTATCAACTAAAGCTAATACGACAGAAGAACTAGTTTTAAATAAACAAAATCTAACAATAAACTTTTTTTTTTTTATTTCTTTCATTGGCCTCTGGTAAACATTTAGCCACATACATAATATACAATATATAGGTAACATATATATTATATTAATCACTTATATCTAAATTTTACTATCATTAACAAACCTAATTATGTAAGGATAACAAGTCAAATTTCGCAATAATGATGTCAAATTAAAGGGTTTGATCAGTGTTTTTATAGAGTGTAGTTCCTCTAACAATTTAGCCCTGCTTGCCTCAAATATACTACATTCTAGTGTGATGTGTTCCGATGTTCCGCTTGATGCTCCACAAGGACATATTTCTGACACTATTATTCCCAGCCTTTTCAGGTGTGCAGGGAAGTTTCCATGGTTAAATCTCAGCCTCGTTATTGCTACGATAGTACCTCTGTTTTCATCTAGATATTTCCGAAACCAGAGTTTCATCTTCAGTTTGGGGTTGACTACCTTGTAGTATCGTCCCTTTGTCTCCGGCGAACTGTTCCATTGCTCTTGCCATTTGTCCAATATTTTTTTCTTTGAATTATTAACTTCCCGAAGGAGAAGTTTATGTTTTCATCAAAAAATCCGATTCGCTAATTTTATGTTTTCTCGACGTTTCAAGCCATTCTGAATCGAATGAGACCAAATTTGGAAAAAGTATGTGTGTGTGTGTGTGTGTGTGTGTGTGTATGTGTGTGTGTGCGTGTGCACCAACAGATTTTTTGCCGTAAATCGACGTTTTCTCGAAAACGGCTGGGTCGATTTCAAAAATTTAAAAGCCATTCGATGTATCTCGACGAGAACTATTGTTTGTCAGTTTTGTGCGACGATCGGCCAAGCCGTTTCTTTATAAATGGCAGAAAAGTGAAAAATTTTTCGTCTACGTTTTAGCCCGCAATTCTGAATCGATTTTGAAAATTCAAAAACCGTTCGAAAGATATTGGTTGGGAATCGTGCTGATTAGTTTTTGGCAGAGATCGGCCGGGCCGTTTTCTTGTAATAAAGTTTTTAAAAAAAAAATTTCGACGATTTTTATGATTATTTTTTCGACGATAGATACCATAGTCTTCTAGATCATACTAAAATATTACGGCGCTACGACAACTGGTTCAGCTTTAAAAATTCGTCAAAGTTTGCAAAAATCAGTATGGTCTTTTTGGCATTTGTCAAAATTAGACTTTTGATCGACGTTTTCTCAAAAACGCCTGAACCGATTTTAGAAATTTAAAAGCCATTTGATGTATTTCGGTGAGGACTATCGTTTGTCAGTTTTGTGCAACGATCTGACAAGCCGTTTCTTTGTAATTCGAAAAAACTTTTCGTACATATTTAAGCTCATCCTACCGAACCGATTTTAAAAAATCAAAAACTGTTCAAAAGATATTAGTTGGGAATGATGCTGATTAATTTTAGGTGAAAATCTACCGAGCCGTTTTCTTGTAATTAACTGTTGAAAAAAAGTGTTAAATTTTCGTCGACATTTAAGCTCATCCTACCGAACCGATTTTAAAATATCAAAAACTGTTCGAAAGATATTAGTTGGGAATGATGCTGATTAATTTTAGGTGAAAATCTACCGAGCCGTTTTCTTGTAATTAACTGTTGAAAAAAAGTGTTAAATTTTCGTCGACATTTAAGCTCATCCTACCGAACCGATTTTAAAAAATCAAAAACTGTTCGAAAGATATTAGTTGGGAATGATGCTGATTAATTTTAGGTGAAAATCTACCGAGCCGTTTCCTTGTAATTAACTGTTGAAAAAAAGTGTTAAATTTTCGTCGACATTTAAGCTCATCCTACCGAACCGATTTTAAAAAATCAAAAACTGTTCGAAAGATATTAGTTGGGAATGATACTGATTAATTTTAGGTGAAAATCTACCGAGCCGTTTTCTTGTAATTAACTGTTGAAAAAAAGTGTTAAATTTTCGTCGACATTTAAGCTCATCCTACCGAACCGATTTTATAAAATCAAAAACTGTTCGAAAGATATTAGTTGGGAATGATGCTGATTAATTTTAGGTGAAAATCTACCGAGCCGTTTTCTTGTAATTAACTGTTGAGAAAAAGTGTTAAATTTTCGTCGACATTTAAGCTCATCCTACCGAACCGATTTTAAAATATCAAAAACTGTGCGAAAGATATTAGTTGGGAATGATGCTGATTAATTTTAGGTGAAAATCTACCGAGCCGTTTTCTTGTAATTAACTGTTAAAAAAAAAATTAAGCCGTTTTTCATGGAACTTTTTTTGGCGATATACATCATGGTCTTATAGAACTTACTGTAATATTACGGCCTTACAACAAGTAGTTTAATTTTAAAAATTCGTCAAAGTTTGCTAAAATTATTATCGTTTTTTTTAAAGTAGGATTAATGAAGTATATTATTTACACATTTTTTTTTAATTAAGTCGATTATTTACACATTTCGGGAAGTTCATGTAACTTGCCTCAAGGCTAAATACCAAACCAACTAGTTCATATAATCTTTCCTAGTCGCTAGGTTGATCATCGTTCCATATTCTGTAGCCCATTTTGCTATTGAGTCCGCTTCTTCGTTTCCACTAGAACCGGAGTGCGATCTAGTCCATAATATTTTAACTATATACCCGTTCTCCAATAGCTGTATAAGTCTGTTCCATACTTCATATACTAATGTTTTTCTCAATCGATTAGTAAGGAATAGATTTTTCAATTTATCTATGCAGCTTTTGCTATCGGTAACGATGACCACTTTAGTGACTTTGTGGCTTTCGATATATTCAATTGCTTTTTTTATAGCTATTAGCTCTGCTGACCAAACTGAAACGAAGTCTGGTAGTTTATATCCTATTTTGATATTATCGTTTTCATAAAATAGAGCGCAGCCAATTTTGTTATTAATTTTTGACCCGTCTGTAAATATGACTTTATAATCCTTTATGTTGATTGTATTCGTATTGCATATTTTTTCTATGGTATAACTGTTGTCTAATATAAAAAAGTTATAATACGGGTGTTTATTATATTTATTTGTATCTCCTCTTGTTTCGATTATCTTTAAATAGCTATATACCAAGCTTGGCTTTAGACGATTTCTTCAATAATCACTTGTTAATGTATCTATGGCTACATTCTTGATACTTTCGATTGCTCTATTATTTTGTACTTGGTATTTTTCAAGTACAAATTTGTCACTTAAATATTGGAATCTTGAATGTAAAGGCATTTCTCCAAATTCCACCAGCAAAGCGTTTGTAGGTGTGGAGATCATTGCCTCAAACATTTATATTGAATTTTTTCTAGCTTTCTGCAGTGAGAAGAGTTACTGAAAGCTAGACTTCCATACTCCATGATATAATTGTTTGTATAGTCTAATTATTGTTTTATACAAATTTAGGGCTGTGGTAGGGTGAGCTCCCCACCATGTCCTATTTACCATACGTAAAATGTTGATTTTTGGTTCAATTTTTGTGATTACCTGATTTATATGTGTTTTGAAGGATAGTTTTTTGTCGAATGTGACGCCCAGAAATTTATTATTCTCTTGTAATTTGATGCTATGGAATTTAGTCGTTAATGATGTTCTTTTTTCTAGCTTCCTGCGTCTTGTAAAGACTCCGATTGAGCTTTTTTCGTCCGACAATTCTAGTCTCTTCTTTGCGAGCCATTCATGGAAGTGATCTATGTTACGGCTCATCACCTCATAGGCTTCCTGGAGGCTTGATTTTTCTATATATATTACGACGTCATCTGCAAATTGCAATATTTTGGTACCTGTTTCCCATATTCTTTCTATGTCTCTTACATAAATTGAGTATAAGATGGGGCTAAGAATTTCTCCCTGAAATAGGCCTTTGTAGATTTTTCTCGGCCCTATCAATTTCCCATTTATTCGAAAAAATATCTTTCTCTCTCGGATGTTAGTCGTAATTGAGTTTATGAATTTTCCTGGTAATCCAGTGTTAGCCAGTGTATCTTCCAGCACCTCTGGTAGGACGTTATCGTACGCACCTTTAATATCGCTCAATAGAGCAACGACATAGTTGTTTTTTGCTATTGATAGATATAGATCTGTTATGAAAATTGTTAAGTTGTCATATGTTCCCATGCCCTTTCTAAATCCACATTGGGATTTGGGAAGTATGTCATACTTTTCTACCCACCATTCTAATCTTCTCTTGATCATTCTATCTTTGACTTTTGCAATGCAGGAAGCCAAAGATATGGGTCTATACGATGAAACTAAATTTGGGTGTTTATTCATTTTTCTGATAAGTATTATCACTTGTTGCCCCCAATCTTCTATTACTTCTGGATTTAGCCAAACTTTGTTAATTATATCTACCAGTTTACTTTTAGCTTGTGGTGTCAAATTTGCAATCATTGAATATGATATGCCGCCTTTTCCAGGAGCTGTGTTGTTGCTCCTCTTAGATAGCTATTTCCAGTTCCCACAATGAGAATGGTTCCATCAGGTTGTTTGTTTCTATTTCCAGGACAGTTTTATTTCCATTGCCTAAGTCATTTTTGGCCCCCGGTGGTGATAGATAGTCGATGATTTCCTCACTAATTTCTTCAGGGATATTACTATATGTGTCGGTCCCATTCGTGTGTTTCTTGAGACGTCTAATCATTCCAAATACTTCTTTGGCTGAAGTATTTGGATTCAATTTATTGACGTATTCCTTCCAACTGTCTTGTTTCTTCTTCCTGAAAATGTTTTTGATTTTCTTGTTTATATTCTCACACGTTAAATAGTTTTTATAGTTGGATTCCTGTCTATAAGATTTTTCACTCTCCCTCCATTCCTTTATTAGTTGATTGCATTCGTCATCCCACCACACTGGTTCAATGAACCTAGTATTAATCCATTTTTTCTTTTTTAGAATGCTTTTTTCTGCCGCTGAGTTAATTATCCTTATAAAATCTGTGTACGCTTTTACGGGGTCACTTACGCAAAATCTATTTAGTTCATCTTCTAGATGTATTTGATACTTTTCCCAGTCTGCTTTATTGAGGTACCATCCAAGATCGTTATTTTAGAGTTGTGGAGCTTTTTTTTGTTTCAGAGTTAGAATTATGGGGTAATGATCTGAGCCCAGAGACTCATCAATTACACTCCAATCTATTTTGTGCGCTATGTCCTGAGAGCAAAATGATGCTGTAAAATTGTTTTTAGATCTCAAAGTTGGATTTCCATCATTGAGTATGAATAAGTTATTGGACTCTATGGATTCTAGTAAATTATTTCCCATTCTGCTATTCCATTTACATCCCCATGCATAATGGTGGGCGTTAAAATCACCGCACAAAATGAATGGGTTTTGGAACTGTGACAATATATGATTCCATTGACTTACTGAGATATTGCTGTTAGGTGTAACATAAAGGGATATAATGGTCAATTTGGTGTTACGGAACATAAGTGTTATTCTTTTGATTTGGCACTTGTTTACATATATTGTGCCTATATTAATGTTCTCTGTATTGAGTACCGTGATATTATCCTTGACTATAATAGCCGTACCTCCATATCCATCATTTCTATCATTGCGGAAGATCTTGTAACCTCTGAAAGTGCAGTTGTTACCATCTTTTAACCTTGTTTCTGAGAAGGCCGCTATTTGAATCTTTTTCTCGTATAGAAAATGTTCAATGCAGCCTTTGTCGGCAAACACTGATCTACAATTGTATTGCAATATTTTCAATTCCTGTGTCATTCTTGTCATTTCGGATTTGTTAGGATTATCTGATCTCTTTCCATCCGATTAATTATGGCCATTTGCACTTGGTTATTTTTTTGGTTGGTAGGATTAAAAACATCCTTTAGTCTTTTGATTATGTGGTTCAGAGATATTTGCTCTGATGTGCTTGGATTTGGTTGTAATCCTCTTTTCTGTATATTCGTCGTTCTAACATCCTTCTCTTTTGTTTTATCACTGTTGTCCTCTTTTGTCATTTTCGTTTTTACGTTTTCATTTTTTTTAAATGATATTTTATTTATATTTGGTGACGCTTTTCGTGCATCGTTTTCTATTTTATTGTTAATATCTCTGCTATGAAAAAAAACAAGTGCATGTCAGATTGAATTTTATGGTTTATTAAAATTGCATGAAAAGCTTACAAAAGTGTACAGATAATTAAATAATTGCTTACAAAAAACCATACATAATCGAGACTCTAATGTGCGTTTGTGGAATCAAAAAAATGTCTTACATTTCAATCAAGATATAGAAGCGAATATGGAATCGGACAGTAAACCATCAGAAATCCCAAAACTACGAAAGACCGTTATTGGATCCAGCAAATACAGCAAGATACCTCGCGAAGAAGGTCGGACCAATATGTTTACATCGGAAAAGGTCTCGCTGCGTTCAACTTCATCAGTTTCTGACTCAAGACAGGAAGTAATATCATCTAGTAATAGTGCATCTACAAGCCTCACTCAACCACATTCTGATGTCAAGAAACCTCCTAATTCATGGCAAGTAGTCAATTTCAAAAAAAGAAAAACTTCATTTGAACCATTAGGAATAGATGTCAAAATTCAAAACCGATTTTCGGCCCTTTCAACAATAGAAACAGCTAATGATGACAACTCAGTTAAACCGACTCCAGTCAGTAAGCCCCCTCCAATATTTATTTACGGAGTTGACGATATCAATGATATGTCTAATCAATTAAATGAAATAATTCCGCACGATCAATATTTCCTGAGAAGTTTAGCTAACAATACATTTAAAATTCTATGTAATTCTGTCGACCATTTTCGAACTTTATCCAGACATCTAAAAGAAACTAATGCCGTATATCATACATATCAATTAAAAGAAGAGAAGGCTTATAGGGTTGTTCTTAGAAATGTACACTTTTCAACAAGCACAGATGCAATTAAATTAGAACTATTAAAACAGGGTCATGTCGTACGTAATATCCTAAATATTAGACATAGAATAACAAAAGAACCTCTTAATATGTTTTTTGTTGATCTGGAACCAAATAGAAATAACAAAAATATTTATAACATTTATAAATTATTCAACTGCATAATACGCGTCGAACCACCGAGAAAGTCCAACAACATAATACAATGCACTCGCTGTCAACTCTTTAATCACACCAAAAAATACTGCAATAGACCATTTGCTTGCCTAAAATGCGGTGACAATCATAATACTATAGCTTGTACCAAAGATCCGAATGCTCCGGCATGTTGTTATTTTTGCGACGGTGCTCATCCAGCTAATTATCGCGGTTGCTCATACTTCCAAAAAATTAAAGAACAAAGAAACAAAACTCCAGTAAATCAATCAGTCATAAATCCAAATCCAAATAACCAAAATTTTAAAAATTCTAATAATTCTAATTCTAATAATAAAATAAACAACATTTCTCCGGCCTTAAATCCAACAATTCAAAATTCATCCTATGCAGACATTGCAAAAAACAATTACTCTGCTTCTAATCATTCACCTTCAAATCCTGATTCTGATTCTCTAGCAACACTTATTTTAGAATTTAAAAATATCTTCAATCAGCTTTTGCAACAGAACACCATAATAATAAATATGTTATCCACGTTAGTCAACAACAAAAGCAATGGCAAAAATAATTAAAATTGCTGAATGGAATGCCAACGGTTTAATACCTCACAAAAATGAAGTAGAATGTTTTTTAAAGTTAAACTTAATAGATATCTTATTAATCTCAGAAACTCACTTCACTGAAAAAAAACTACTTCAAAATTTATAACTACACTACTTATAATTCAAATCACCCAAGTGGCAGGGCTCGCGGCGGTTCGGCTATATTAATCAAAAATAATATAAAGCATTTTGTTCTACCAAATATTTCTGATGATTTTCTACAAGCAACTCAAATTTCTGTTGAAACAAATTTATATAATTTTTGTGTTTCTGCTGTTTATTGTCCACCAAGATTCAAAATTTCTTGTGCTCAGTTTTCTTCATTTTTCTCTCAATTAGGTAATAAATTTATCATTGGTGGTGACTTTAATTGTAAACATATTGCCTGGGGTTCTAGACTGACTACAGCCAAAGGAAAGATTCTTCATGCAGCCATAGGGCAAAATAACCTCTCCTTTATTTCAACTTGCAGTCCAACTTATTGGCCTTCTGACCCTTCTAAAGTTCCAGACCTTTTAAATTTTTTTATTGTGAAAGGTATTGATCTTTCAAATCTCAATATTGAATCTAGTTACGATCTCTCTTCAGATCATTCTCCAATACTTGTGACGTTTAGCACATTTCCTACTCCAGTTATCAACAATCATATTCTACACAACAATCTTTCTAACTGGATTCAATTCAAATCCATACTTGATTCAAAATTATTTCCAAAATCTAGGCCTACAAGCGTTATTGATATAGAAAATAATATAGATTATTTTTCTGAGATTGTACGTGAAACAACCAAGCAGATCACCCCGAACATTAATCCAAGAAATGATAATCTAATAATTCCGCAAGAGATTAAGAAGCTAATTGCACAGAAACGAAGAGCAAGACGAACCTGGCAACATTCTCATCTACCAACGGATAAGACATCGCTTAATCAACTCAATAACACGCTGAGGAAAAAAATGAAAGAATGGAAGAATTGTACATTCAGGTCGTATATATTGCAGTTAAATAGGTACGATAACTCCATATGGAAACCAATCAGAAACAAAAGTAAACCCCTACAACAAAACCCTCCTCTGAAAATAACCAACCAAAACGGATTCATTTGGGCAAAAAGCAACGAAGAAAAAGCGGAGGCATTTGCTGATCATCTAAGTAGCATTTTTAGCGCTCGAAATATTTCCCAGAATAATTTAATTAACAATTTCGTAAATCAACCCATACATTCTACACCGTTAGGACATTTTTCACCAAATGATGTCTTATGTGAAATAAAAAGGATAAAAAATAGATCTTCGCCAGGTATGGATAAAATTACTCCAAAGATGTTAAAAGAATTGCCTACAAAAGGTATCTTATATATAACAAATATTTTCAACGCCATACTTCAATACAATTATTGGCCCACAGCGTGGAAGACTGCAGAAATTATTATGATCGCTAAACCAAACAAAAACCATCACACTGCTAGTTCATACCGTCCTATCAGTTTTTTATCGAAAATTTTAGAGAGACTTTTGTTGCAGAGATTGTCAGAAGATCATCCGAATGATAGTTGGATTCCTCACCATCAGTTTGGCTTCAGAAAAAATCACTCTACAATTCAACAATGCAACAGAACGGTGTCTCGTATTCTTGAAGCCATGAATAGAAAGGAACACAGCGTAGCCGTATTCTTAGATGTCAGTCAGGCTTTCGATAAGGTTTGGCACTCAGGACTCCTATATAAAATCAAAACAACTTTTCCAAACTACTTCAATATCTTAAGCTCATATTTGCTTAATAGAAAATTTAGAATCAAAATTAAAGATGTGACTTCGAGCATCAGAAATATATAATGCGGGGTACCACAGGGCAGTGTGCTAAGCCCTATACTTTATCTTCTTTTCACAAACGATATGCCCACAGATGATCTTCTAACCATATGCACTTACGCCGATGACATAGCAATTATTTCATGCAATTCCGATATTAGAACAGCAACTTGTCAGTTACAAAATTATTTATCTAGTCTCGAAAAATGGTTTTTAGATTGGAATATCAAAATCAATATCGAAAAATCTCAGCACATAATTGTTTCTCTAAAACATCACAACAGTCCACCTATCATCATGAACAATTCAATAATTCCACTATGCAATTCTGTTAAATATTTAGGCATGCACATTGATTCGAAATTGACATGGAGAACGCACATTCAATATAAAAAGAAACAAATCCAACTGAAAATAAAAGATTTTTACTGGCTTTTTGGGAGGAAATCTGAAATCTCTCTCGATAACAAGGTACTTTTGTATAAAACTATCATAGTGCCCATTTGGACTTATGGAATCGAACTATGGGGTTGCTCATGCAAATCTAACATAAACATCATTCAAAGGTGCCAGAATAAAATTCTGCGTATCCTTACTAATGCGCCTCGGTATATTTCGAATTTTTGCCTACATAAGGATTTGAAAATCTCAACAGTCAACGAAATGATCAAGATTAGAAGTTCATCTTTTAACAACAAATTAATCCAGCATACAAATCCTACAATTCAAGCGATTCAGAGACCGATAAGAAGATTGAGCAAGAAATGGCCTTCCGATCTACCAAACACCTAGCCCAATGTCTGCACGCGTCCTGACGTAGTACGCGGCATACATCATCACGTCATAGTTCATTTATGTTATTATTTTTGTATTACTGTTTTAATTTAATTTTTTTTTCAACTTTTTTCATTTTATATTCAATGTATTGCATTTTTTGTTTTTTTGTATTTTTTTTTTGCTCATATCAATTTTGTAAATAAGACATTAAAGTCTTGATTAACAAAAATAAATTGTAACAAAAAAAAAAAAAAAAAAAAAAAAAAAAAAAAAAAAAAAAAAAATTGTTAATATTAGAGTTTTTAATACTGTTGTCTATGGTTGGTGTCTCAACGCTAGTATTGTGTAGTCTCCGTTTCTTGGGGTGATTCACTTCCGTATTTTCTGGTTCTTTATCTCTTGTGCGTTGTTGGTGATCTTGAATATCGGGAAATTTTTTTTTGTTTTGTAAGTCTAGTCTAGTTGTAATTATATTTGCGTACGGGCGGTTCTCCAAAATCGTTTTTGCTTCATTAGAACTTGCATTATTAAATTTTATTATTTCCTTTAATTTAATTTGTTTTTTGTAAACTTCGCAATTTTTGTTAATTGCCTGATGTCCATTGCCGCATAATGCACATTTGGGCTCTTCCTCCCTGTTATCGCACTCCTTGTAGTTGTGGTTACCCGAACAATGTCCGCACCTGACACTACGACCTAACACATAAATTACGCACCTAACACATAAATTAAAAATGGCGTAAAATAACTAGCCACCTAACACATAAATTAAAAATGGTCCTATGTCCATGACACTGTTTTAAATACTTTAGTATTTTTCGATTTATTATTTTTTTCATATGTATTCTCATTAATCTTATCGTTGGTTTTTGAATTTTCATTAATATTAATTACCTCATTATTATTAGTTTCTTGAGAAGGTTTGTCCCCTGTGAGATTTTCACTAGCACTGTTTTTCCCTCGAGTCGTTTCTAGATTTGTTATTGTTTTCATTGGCTTGCTGTTTAATACAACGTCACTTTCTTGCACTGAATTGTTTGTTCCTTTAGGTGTAACATCACTATTTAAATTATTTAAATTAGCGTTTGATTCAGTTTCCATATCTTCTCCATAACATATAGCAATGCGTTTCCTATGCACGGACCAAATTGTATTTGTTCACGGTCATCGTCGGGACCCTCTCCGTAGGGTCCGCTATCCATGGTATAACTATTTCAACTACCTGCTACGGATTACCCACTATTCAACACTGAGATCTTTATCGTTCGAACGCTCGTTGCTGACTAAACAATAAACTTAAATCAAGCTAATTATAACGCTGAACATCTTGAACCTAAAAACGACATTAAATCAAATACGGTAATAAGAGATACTACCTCAGTACCATTATTAGAATTCAATAATCAAATAACACAAGAAACAAATAAGAATCTTACTCAATATCCAAAAAGCGATATTATTAAAAACATCTTCTGTGACGTTGACTTATCAACTAAAGTCAATGCAACAGAAAAACTTATTTTAAATAAACAAAATCTAACTACTAAACACAATCAAGCAAAATACAAAGTAAATTATTCTAATGCTATTTATCAAAATCTTTCAAACAATCAGAATACTTGGCTTAATATCGGCGATAAAACAATTACAACTTTAGCCAAGACAGGGTTTGAATTTAATTCTAAAAATATCACTATAAATAAAAAAATTAACAAAAAAATCAATCTTAGCTGCAACAGTGCAAATATTCAATCTTATGATATTAAGGGATAACCATAGCTTTGTCCATAAAAGGTATAAAGCATATACATATTGGTTCGTGTGTTTTGTCACCAAAGCTATCGACATGGAAGTAATATACGATTTGATCGCGGAATCTTTTATATCAGCTTCAAAACAATTTACCGCAAACTCTAGCAAATCTCGCGAATCATTAACACAGATTGAAACAATATTAAATTTTAGACTATTATCTTTACAAGGTTCCAATCCAAATAACTATAATCCTTCAAAATTCTCTAATCTCCCAATTGACAAACCACCAAAATCAATCCTAAATCCATGCGTGCTTGAAATCTCTGATAATATGCTATCAACTTCGTCGGAGAATAATGCAGCATCTTCAGAAGCGGCTGTTAAAGAAAAGGCACAATAATTCATCAAAACTTATTGTAAGCTGAATTCGGTAGTATGGTACTACTACTCGATGAAAATCTAGAACCACTACGGCAGCGATTAGGCATTATCACAAATCTGCACCCTAAGGACGGCGGCATCATTCGAGTGGTAAAAGTAAATTTAAACACAAAAACATTGTGAAATCTAATAACTAACTTTTGTGTGATTACATTGTGAAACAGTGAAAATGATCAATATTAAACATAAAAAACAATTTGTGTATTACCGAATAATCAAAAACTATCTGAAACATTAAATAATTAAAGTGTGGTGAAGTGTCAATTATCAATAATCATTTGAAACATTTAGACATTTTAACGACTCTAGTGAAGTGTCAGTGAACAATTATTATAAACATTTGGACAATTTTAAGGACCCTAGTAAAGTGTCAGTGAATAACTTAATAATAGGACATTAACCATTATCATTAGCCTCAATCAATCTAAAATTAACATTATCAACAAATGTCATGTGCTAGCTAAAACTCTTCAAACATCATAATATTATTATAAGCAATGGCATAAAACTAGGATTAAGTAATGTTAAAAAATATTCATAATTAATTCCTCATAATTTTTTAAGTCCGGGGGCATGTTAACGCCTCATTCCCAACCCTTGTCTAATTATTATATTTTATTACATTCATACAGGATAGCGATAATAAACCCTCATCCCTTATTATATAATTTAAAACGATAAAATAATCCCTTTCATTGTCACGCATCCTGTCCCAAAATCTGTCATCAAATCAGTAATCCATTTTTCTGAGAATATTATTCACCTGTCCCTAACTATATCATCCTGCAATTAATATATTTCTAAGAAACTTGCATTACCTGTACCTAGTTTTAATTCTAAGTATCATGCAATCACCGACCAACACCTGATTGGTTGATGAACGCAATAGCCTCCGGTTGGTTCCAAAATTGTAATGGGGTGTCGTTAATTCCACAAAATGGGCCAATCAGAAAAATATATAAAATCGAAAAATCTTTATAATTTAGTATCAACTCAAATATTATCTAGTTAGCATCAGTCGTAAATTAACACTCAAAGCTATAACATCTAATTCAAACTTCAACTATCTAACATATCATCTATAAGTCTTAATATTCTTTCAAATATACAATAATTAAACATTTATTTATCATCTTTTATTTTTATTATTCAATCGGTCTGATATAGCCAATAACTAAATATATCTGGTCCTTCGACAAAGTGCAAGTGTTTCAATAGAGTTCGGTAGCATCTCGCCGGATCACGGACTTCTTAAACACTTTTAATCTATCTTAAGAACATACATTTTGATCCATTCGAACCGAATGGTCAATTTTAGTAAACAACCTCCTTTAAGCCATCATTACGACCCTTCGAATAATATATAACCCGGAATATGTACTTTTTTGTTTGTCTTTAAGTGGGTTTCCGAAATACGGGCTGCATTTACTTTCATTATCTTGTTTTGTTAGTATTATTATAAATTGAAATAATTTTTGGAAAGACGGTTTATATTCCAATATAAAATATTAAAGTTTAATGACCGAGTTATTTCTTCGTCATAAAAAATGTAAGAGTTAAAAGTTTCTTTTCATAAGATGTAGCATTTAAGGACTCGATCAGTTTTAATAATAACGCTTTAATAATAATAATGAGAACGCTGCATGCTATGTGTAAAGTGCGCTGCTTAAATGCAAACTTTAATTAATCTTTATAATTAAACCGCTTTTCATAGGCCTCTAATGTTTTACCACGGTCAGTTTGAGCATAAAATCTACCATTGTGCCAAATTTCATCAAAATCCCAGACGAGCAACGTGCGGGTCCTCCTTGTGAGAACAGTAAATGGGAAATCACAGGATCTAAAGTTTTCAGAATTCTCCTTTACAAGCTTTTGATGCAATCACAGAATCGCCGAGTATTATGCAGATAAGAATTTTGGAATTCATAAAATTATGATAGTTTTATACTAAGAAGTTCACCAGTAAGATTTTTGTCAGTTCAAGTGTGTCTGGTGAAGGATTAAGTTCATATTAAGTGATTTTTATTGGTGTGTAAGAAGTGATTACTTCGGTTATAATAACTTATAAGTTATTCATTTTTTAAAATAATAGTGATTTAGTTTTTATAGATATGAATTCTAAAAAAAGAAAATGTGAATTTAATAAAGAACTACAAATAGAATATCCTTGTATTAAAAAAAAAAATCTGATGTGAGGTGCAACTTATGTGCTGCGAATTTTTCAATCAGTCATGGTGGCCGTAATGATATTCAATTCCCATTTTAATTCTGCGAAACGTAAAATATCCGCTTCTGATGTTGCTTCGACTTCGTCTATGTCAAGATTCCTAAAATGTGAAAAAATGGGTTCTATAGAAGAACTGTTAGCTGCAATCGAAGGCACCTTTGCGTACCATACTGTTTGTCATAAACATAGTTTTAGTTCTATGGATTGCACATCTAAATTGTTACAAACAACTTTAGAATTTAAATTTTCGTGTGGAGCGGAAAAGCGGAAGTAATTATAACTAACATTTTAGCTCCAAATATTTTGAAAATATTGCACAGTAATTTAAAACGGTGCGCATTTGTTTCTATATTAACTGACGCATCCAATCATAAAGAAATAAAACTATTTTAGAACAAAATTTTAGAACTAAAGCAGAGCAGTTGTCAGTGGTGCTGATAACACAAATTCTAATTTTGGCGGAGTGTATAGGAAAAGACAGAATAATGTTTTCACCAAATTGCAGCAAAAGTTGAACTATAGATTTATAGAAGTTGGATTTGCGGGTCATATTTTCCACAACACTGTTAGAACAGCTGCCGATATTTCATTGATAGATGTTGAATTGTTGAAGAATTAATTGTTTCAAAAATTTATTTATATTTCAAGTCGTATAAGGTTAGAGTCGAAACTCTTAACAACTTTTGTAGCTTTGTTGATACAGAATTTTCGATGCCATTGAGTTACTCTCAAACAAGACGGCTAGCATTACTGCAGTCATTGAAAGAGTTCTACAAATGTTTACACCCCTACAATCTTATTTTCAATCGCAAGAAGAATGCCCTCTATATTTATCTAAATTTTTTGATCATCCTCTTTATAAAGTTTAGCTACTTTTCATACACAGTCAAGCAATGGAATTCCACACAGCAATAATTCACATAGAAAGAGACGGTAAGTGTTTTCGATGTAGTTCAAAACAGTTCTGACAAACAAGATTCAATATTCTTTTATTTCTACTGCGGTTTCTACAAAATTAGATAAACTCAAACAGAAGAAAAAATATCTGCAAAGCAGTGTACTCAATTCCGAGACGACGCAGTTTCATTTTATCATACTGCGCATAGCTATTTAGATGAATGGGCAAAAATAAGTTTTTCAGGACATGGATTTATATAGCTGGGTGACATTAAACAAAACACCAACTTGGATTTAAATTAAGGATTATATGAAATTATATATTAGGTGTATAAGTGTTGTTGACTCTCTTCTTCATCAAACCGTCGAAGCACAATGATCGCAATAAATATATATTATATTAAAAATAATACATCCAGCGTTTCTTTATTCCATAAATGGTCCATCGTAACGGCTGAGAGGTATTTAAAGCCTGTAAAAACAGTGCGGTGTGTACTTGGTTATAATTTGTTTACGCATGCGGCACATTAAAGTTTCTGTGTCGTTCGATTATAATTATCAAAGAGAAGAAGAAGCATCTGAATTACCTGGGGCTAGCTTTCGAACGCTTTAATCTACAACTTTCGAAGATTTGGAGGTGCCTAATTTGAGGTTAGGATACACGTCGCTGCCCAAGGATTGTTCTATTTGCCGGTTCCATGTCCACGTAAAACTCAGCACCCCCAAGCAGTTTTTTGGCTTTGTTGGAGAGGATATTTGCTGTTTAACTTCTACTATCACGTGAAGAGGAGAAGGAAATTGGTCGTGCATAGCCTATACACGAGTCGTGAGTGTTATTTTGACATCTATAAGTGTACATATGTACAAAGAACATTTTATTAACAATAAGTTTTTATAATTCAAAATTTATTTGTTTAGTTGTTACATATAGTTATTTGTTGTTACTTACTTATATATTGTTTAATTGTACCTCAGCTATAGAGTACCTTGTTTCAAAAGTCTCTTTATATTTGCCTTGATTTGTTTGGTTACTTGATATTTGCAATCATAATGGTAGACTTAGTTTTATTAGAAAGTACGCAAAAGATGATTAAAGCATCATTTGATGCAATTCATAAATATATCAGTAGCTTTAGTGAGGGCGACAACATTAAAAAGTTATCGGTGCGTAAACAAAAACTAGTTGAGAGAAGTCACGATTGGGGCGAAAATTATGTACAGTACCTTAAGTACTCAGAGCTATATTTTCATATGATGTCGGAAATAGAAACAATAATTGACCGACATCAGAAACCTATTGCGAAAGGTGCTCACACTTCGATAGATGTGAAATTGCCCGATATCATATTACATAAATTCAATGGGGAATATAATGAATGGACAGCCTTTATAGATATTTTCAATAGCTTAATTTACAATAACTCCAAATTAGCACCTGTACAAAAATTGCACTATTCAAGAGGCGCACTCACAAATTCAGCTTCAAACTTAATCTCCACAATCAGTATTACTAATGAGAACTATGATATAGCTTATGACCTCATAGTTAAAACTTATAACAATAAATTTTTGATAATGAATTCGCACTTACTGAGTATAGACAATATTCCAGCTATTAATAAAGGAAGTTTTGAAAATCTGATGACCCTTCTAAATAGTGCAAGACAACAGATACAGTCATTAAAGGTCATATATAAACCTGCCGAACATTGGGATGTAATTTTGCTGTTCATGCTGAGTAGGTTGCCTGGAATCTGTGTAGAACGTCAGGGCAGTTACCATCTTTAGTGGAATTTTTTACTTTTTTGGAACTTCGGGTAACTGCTTTGGAACATTCTTGTAGTTCAGACAGCAAACCAGCGTCAACAAAGAGTGTTCATACCATTGTCAAGAGGCCTACACAGTCATGTAGTCTTTGTAAAAGGGAGGATCATGCCTTATATAAGTGTCCCAATTTTAAATCATCAGATATAGTAGCTAGAAAGAGCTTTATTAATTAACATGGGATATGTATCCGTTGTTTGGCAGCTCGACACAGTGTGGCTAAGTGCAAATTCAGATACACCTGTGGAAAATGCAAAGCCTCTCACAATACCTTGCTGCATGAGGACCCTGAGCCTGTGCCCAGTACTTCTCAAAGTAGCACGGTTTGTATAGCTAGCAACACAGGTGTACAGACCTTGTTATCAACTGTTTCGCTTACTGTCATTGACGCGGGGGGAGCACAACATACGGTGAGAGCACTTTTAGACAGTGAGTCTCAGATAAATTTAATAACTAATTCTCTTTTGGCGAAACTGAAATGTTCCAATAATTCAGAGTTACATAGACTGAGCGTTTTGCAAGGCCAAAGCTTTTTGTGCAATGAGGCAGTAAAGTTGACTGTCAAATCTAGGATAGGAGCGTTCTCTAGAAACATCAATTGTGTGGTTGTGGATAGAATTACGCATGCATTGCCATCTGTATTTATAGATTATGAAGGCCGGAGGATTCCTGACAATGTCTCGTTGGCAGATCCGTCATTCAATGTGCCTGGCAACGTGGATATGCTGATAGGAGTCGAATTATATTTGATGTTTTGCAGCAAGGAAATCATTTTCCTATTTCAAGGAAAAGCTCTTTCGGATGGTTGATTTCTGGTGTCTTTAAAGCAGAACTTCGAGGTAATGTACACGTTGGTCTTATTTCTAATGAGGATCTTCACAATAGTTGGGCGAAGTTTTGGCAGTTAGAAGAAACTTCTTCGAACAATGCTATGACGGGTTCAGATAAGCAGTGTGAAGATCATTTAATGTTACACGCCTTGAAAATGGCCAATTTGAAGTGGCCTTGCCGTTTGTGGAGGACCAGGTCGAAAAGCTTGGATCATCATTTGTTACTGCAAAACATAGATTCTTGAATTTAGAGAGGCGATTTGCTAGGGATGTCAGCTTGTTTGAAGCATACTCCTAATTTGTAACAGAGTATATTGATTTAGGTCATGCTGGGCAAATTGTGTTAACTCCAGAGAAAGCTGTCGCGAGTGATTATTATTTTCTGCCTCACCATCCAGTGGTGAAAGATGGAAATTTCAGTAAAATACTAGTTGTGTTTGATGCTTCAGTAAAGTCATCTACAGGTATCTCGCTCGATAACATCTTACACACAGGACCAAAATTACGTTATCACAGGAGCAAACACAAGTCAAAACTAAAGTTGGAAAACCGTCCCTGAAAGGTGTGTTAATTAAAATTTTTTATACTACAATTTATGCCCGTAGCAAATGATTTGATATGTAATAAACCTTTTTTATAAAAACTTAAAAATGATGTAAGGGTTTCATACCCCTGGCACATTGCAGCAGGTTGTGTAAACCTGACGGGTACCGTTGAGGACCGAGTATAAAACCTGCGCAATGGGCATCGACGGGATTATTGAGTACAGTCGTCGACTGCAGTTCGATATGGTAAATACCGAAACAATTTGTAAATTTACCTTAATAAAAGAATAGTAATAAACAAGAAAGTGTAACTATTGGCTATGCAAGAGAAACAAAATTTATTGAGGACTAAATTGGATCGCAAAGAATTTCAAGGCAACAAATTCAGAAAAAAATACTCGACACCGTTTTGTACAATCTGTCAAATAAAGGGTCATTCAATGTCAAACTGTCGGCGAAGAACCATGTTCAACGCAGATGACCAGGTTGAGGACCCCAAACTGACAGACGAAGCTATGTTTGACGCAGCAATCCAGCACAACCCAGTTCGAGATCATCGTCGACAAATCGCGCGTCTACCGATAATAATCCAAAAACGAGCAGGCGCCAGGTGTGTCAAAAATCAAGGACACACCTGTATAAATAATTATAAAGTTAATACTGTGGCATTAAGAAAATTTATAAATAGAAACCTAGTTGGCTTAAGGGTAAATAATAAAAAATGCAATCAATGTCAATTATTAAATATAACAAATGTATCTCTAGTAGTACAGCTTCTGACAAAGTGTCGAGGTTGAAAGGTATTACTTGTAAACACGTGTATACCCAAGGCTCGGTATTGCTATAATTTAAACTTGGCGATGCTGAGTTCGAGCACAAGTTTACCGTAATATCTGACAGTATTGACATTGATGCAGACGGTATAATGGGATTGAACTTTCTTTTAAAACACAAAGCCCAACTTGATTTTTGCACTAATACGTTTACGATGACGAACAATAACAAACTAATTACAGTTCCACTGGGCGATACAATAAATATTAATACAACGCAACGTTTTGATGACTCTACTGAAACCGCGCCGACATCTCGCATGGATAAGCGCATTGTAAACAAACAAAAATCTGAGCGCAGAAAAATGAAAAAAATTAAATCGGTAAATTATTCGAAAAAAATTAGTGAGAAAAATAAATTATCAAAGACAGCTAGCATAAGGAAGCACAGTTAGCAGTACTGAAATTCTAGACTCTAAGAGTATCCTAACACTTTTGTGACTCCTGCTTTTGTTAAAACTGTAAAGAATCAAAATAGGGTAGTAAAACCCAATAATAGTCATCGAAGGGCTAGTGGACCCACGATTGACATTTCAGCTGAAATTTAGAATATAAAATTGATAGATGACTTGACGAATACTCATGTAATTCCTCCCAGGACAGAAACGACAGTTTCCTTTACGATCGATAGAGTACGTAAACTAGAGGGAGTTTATGTTGCCAATTGTATTTTAAAACTTTCTAATAAAAGACTGTTTATTCAAATAATAAACACTAAAGATAAAGAAGTAACAATTATTGATAAATTATTTTTACCGACTCTGTATCCGCTTGACGATTATCAAATATTAAAACTAAATAAGAGTAATAATGTGAATTACGATTATGAACAAATAAAAAGGGTAAATTGTATTAGAACCGATCACATGAACTATGAGGAAAAGGAATCAATATTAAAAATTTGTGAAGACTTCTACGATTTATTTTATCTGGAGGGTGATAAACTAACTTGTACTAATTCAATAAAGCATGCTGTTACGACTAATGATGCAAAACCTATTTATATAAATCAATATAGGCTTCCTCAGGCCCAGCAGATTGAAATTAAAAGGCAAGTGGATGATTTGCTCAAAAACGATATAATTGAAGCTTCCGACAGCCCATAAAATTTTCCGCTTCTGGTCGTTGCAAAGAAGCAAGATATAGATGATAACAGGAGATGGTGCGTCTGTGTCGACTTTAGGAAACTGAATGAAATTACAGTCAGCCACACTTATCCTCTGCCAAATGTGGCCAAAATCTTGGATCAACTAGAAAATTCTAGTTTTTTTTCTACTCTAGATTTAGCTAGCGGATTCCATTAGGTAGAATTAGACGAGAAGGATTGGACGAAGATAGCCTTCACAGTTATAGGAAAAAAGTTTCAATACAAGCGTATGCCATTTGGTCTTAAAAATGCTCCTAGCGGGTTACAGAGGTTAACTAACCTGGTTTTGGCCGGTGTTGAAGGACTCAAAAGATTAGTATACATGGATGATATTAACATTTATGGTAACAGCCAATAAAATGTGAGTTTCTGAGGCGTGAGTTAACGTATCTTGGGCATGTTATATCAGAAAAAGGCGACACCGCCCCATCCTGAAAAGGTAACGGCTGTCCAAAACTTTCCTGCTCCTAGAAACCCCAGAGAAACAAGATTTAGTCGGTTATTATAGGAAATTTATAAAAGATTTTGCAAAAATTGCAAATCCATTGAATGTATTATTAAGAAAAAATGAGGCATGGAAATGGGGTCCTCGAGAAAAAATATCATTCAATACTCTCTAGAGTGCAATTTCTAGTGCACCCATACTAGGTACAGTATCCTGATTTCGGAAAACCATTCATCTTGAAAACCGATGCTAGCGGCGAGGCAGTTGGAGCCATGGCCTGTAATCTCCGAACAAAAGTTTGTAGCTCGGTTTTTGTTAGAGCTGCTCTCCCTAGATGCGCTCTTGCAGCGATTTGACACTCATCGGGTAAGAATTTCAACGCAATCAAACAATTTCGAGAACGTTTGTCATTTTCATGAGTGTCGTTGTCGTAGATGAGTCGTTGTATTCATTTGAGTTTATCAGTGATTAGGTGATTGGTTTGCAAGCAATATGTCAAAGTGTTATGTTCCAGGGTGCACTAATACTAAAAAAAATGCAAAATTGCATGTATTTGCAGCGAGAAATGACAAAGTACGTATTAGGAATAAAATAACCAAACATTAATTACAAATAAATATTGTTTTGGATGTTGTAGATGTTTGCTATTTGGCTGGAAAGAACAAAATAATCCTGATCTAGAGAAATTAACACCTTTGCGTTGCAATAGGTCTCGGTTCGTGTGTGACGCACATTTTGCAAGTATATGCAAAAGAAATATAACAGGCACTACACTAAAACCTAATGCATTGCCAACATTAAACATGTCAGGTAGGCGATTCAATATAATATAATTTTCGCAACAACATTTTTACACTAATGTTTTCTTATTTAGGTTTCAGTGGAGATCCATATGCAGAACAAAACTGCCTTCTAGATAGAAACACATACCGTAATATATTTTACATATACTCTTGAAATGAATTATAATGAGTTTACTTAAAAATATCCTTATGTAGAACTAGGTGTTTCAATACGCAAGAGTGAGGATATGGCATAAACATTTTTGAAGGTTTCGGGTATTGCATGCATGAATGACATGGGCAGCCAAAGCAATTCACTTATCATTACATAAGCTTTAATCGATTTGTATTGTTCTAATATAAAATTTCATTGTAGCTTCCTTGGACCCTACAATAGTAGAGAAACAAGGAATGTTTGAGCCATCTTGTAGCAAGAAAGTCGAAACTAAAGAAGGAAAACCGTCCCTGAAAAGTGTGTTATTTAAAATTTTTTATCCTACAATTTATGTTCGTAGCAAAAATTCTTGGACAACATTACTCATTCTTACACTTTAAAAACTGCGCGCTTCGTGCGTACTGTTAGCATGTTGGTAACGTGTATATCAATCGCACTGTTCGCGTTTGACATAACCTGTCGCAACTGTACATAGAACTAATAAGATACACTCTCTCATGGGGAGTTATCTTCGAACAAATGCGCGTTGCACTGTTTTGGTCCTGAGTAGTTTCAATTTTTAAAAACAGATGGCTCATGTGCACTCAATTTCAACTACAAATTGTTCGTAGTTCATGCAAGTGGCTGTCAAGTTTTGATCGCTGTACGGCTGTACGAATAACCTAACTTTTTGAACTCGTGTTGTTTCTAATTAATTAATTTTGTTTAAGTGAACATTTGTGAAATTTAATATGGCAAAGTGTTTTTATAGTACCCAAAAAAGTGTCAAGTGCGGGTTAAAATATTTAGCTATTCCAATACAAGTTTCCGCAAAGGTATTTTTTAATAATAATTGCAGCAATAATTATATATAATCAAGATATTTCAACATGTTATTATATTGAATAGGTGTCTTGGGGGTACCTGCAAATTGCTGCAAAATGCACGAACAGAGCGCAGGAGTACTTTTGACAACCAAGGAATGCAACATGTAATGACAAGAAGGATTCATAAACAATGCAATAATTTAAGGAATAAGTCGTACAAAAAGTCTCCACAGGTCTACTATTTTTGGAGACAAATATTTATTTTGCCATGTCCTCAAACATTGAGAAAGTTGCATTCAGAGATACAATAGTATAGCGGTGGTAATGAGTGTCTATTTAAAACATAAGGTTCAGCTATTTCTTTTAAAAAGTATTAGTAGCAGATACTGTGTTTTGATGTTTGATGAAATACCATTATCTTCGGAATTGTTATATGATTGGATTGAATCTCATATTGTTGAAGTTGCAAAACAGTTATTCAGCTAGTATGGTTTAAATGTTCATCAACGTAAGTTCATTGTTATATTTAATAAGATTATCTATTACATTAGCAAATGTAAACACTTATAAAGTAAACTAGTATTGGTTTAAATGTTCATCAACGTAAGTTCATTGATATATTTAATAAGATTATCTATTACATTAGCAAATGTAAACATTTATAAAGAGAGTCTATACCATACATAATATTTTAATGAATTTTGATTGAAGATTAGTGTTATAATATTCTTCAAATAAAACTTGTGTAACATCCCAATATAATGTTTAAATTCAAGATATATTTGTTACCGACCTTGGGAATCAAAAATATTGCTTTTATCTTTTGATTCATAAACAATTGTATGTGCATAAAACATTATTCTGTTCATTGTAAACACTTTGTTGATCTTTTATGGCAATTTCAATGATAATGTTTTCATGATGGAACATGGCTAAATGTAATGTTATAAAACACTCGTACAAAAACTATTTGAAGGTTTTGTTAAATGCAACTTTACTATTAATTCATTAGATAGCGAAATAACTATTACATGCAGAATTAATAAAGAACAATGTCTCGTAAATGAGTTTTAATCCTAGGAATTTGAATTTCTCTCAATTTTGATATCAATATATATATTTTATGTTTTTAGGACTTTTTTGTTTGTGAAGTATTTGTACTTTTCAACAAATTATTTGTTTTTTTCTTAACCCTTTAAATTTTTGTATTATTTGTCATTCCTTCTAAATTTGTAATTTCATTGCGTGCTCCTGTGCTTGTAGTTTCTTCTTAGTTTTTAAGATTTTAATATATTAATATTAGTCATTAAGTAATTAATATTAGTCAGTTATTTGTGCTTAGTTTAGTTAAATACTTCTGTGATTTTCTTCACTTAGATATTTAGTTTTTGAAATATTATTTAAGCATAATTGTGAAATTATAATACTTTTATAATTATGTATAATAATTATTATATTTTCAAACATTTCATAACTGTAATTATAATTGTTAATATAAACATAATTTTAATTGTTCTTTAAACATATGTAATATCTTTGAAAATATATATTTTGTATTTCGTATGATTTGTTCTTATTTCCAATATTAAAAATTATTCAGGTTTTTGGGGCTGTATACGATACGTACTAATTAAGAAGTAAAGCCAGGGGTAATTTAAATATTATACATGTGCTGCCATCTATTTTTAAAAATTTGTATTTCAATCGAGGTAACGTCAACCCGCCAGACATAGCAATCTATTATACTTGTTTATCTATGCACTCTCTTATATTATATACCTATCTATTGAATATATACTATTAACAAGCCATCCAGTGTTTTAATTTACCATAATTTGGTCTTTCTCACGGATATTCACCAGTGCAAGTATTATTTTTGAGATTTTTATACACTGTGGTGAGAAAAGTTTTTACATATCTAGTATTTTACCGGCGTGTATTGTTTGGTTACGCATGCGGCATTAGAAGTGATCTAAGCCGTTCGTAAACAACATGGAGAGCATAATAATTTTATCGACACGGCCAAGCAGTTGAAATCGTGACATTTAGAAGATCTGGGGGTTCCGGACTTTGAGGTTAGGCTTCACATCGCTGTCCAAGTGAAATTCTTGTATTGGACCACGCTGTTCAGATCGACGAGTTCGTAAAAATTGGCAAATCTCCACACTGTTTGGGGAGGATATCGAGGCTAAAATCACACGTGGAGATTGGATCAAGATTATTATTGACTCATGTAATACATACACGAGGGCGTGAGTCATTAATTAAACTTATTGTTCACTTATAATATATAAAAGTGAAAGACTGTTGCTGTATTGCTGACTGGTTGTACTAACACAGGAGTCGCAGATCACTCATCAGTCACCTAGTTAGATCATATTAAGTCATTTTAGTTTCTGTTTAATCTTACCGTAAGGCATACATTATTTATAGTAAACTAAGGTATTTTGTCACGGTTTGTGATTGTAATATTTGCAATATTTTTGTAGTTAAATAATAATTGTGCATAATGATTAAAGCGTCATTTGATGCAATTCACAAATTCATAGCAGAACTCCGTGAGGGTGATAATATTAAGGCACTTTCAGTTCGAAAGCAGAAACTTGTGGAACGATGCCATAGTTGGGATGAGACATATGTACAGCTTGATAGCATTTCCCCAGGTGTGTACACTACAGAATATTTAAGGTACTCTGATTTATATTTCGATATGATGGCGAATATTGAAACTATTATTGACCGCCATCAAAAACCGGCTATAAAATCATCTAACACTTCGATAGATGTGAAATTGCCAGATATTGTGTTACCTAAATTAGGAACCTGAGCATAAGCCCAGCACTTATAGTAGCACAATATATATGGCCAATATTCCTGCAGACTTTGTTATCAACGGTTTCTCTTGTTGTTATTGACTCGGATGGAACCCAACATAAGGTACGGGCTTTGCTTGATAGTGGCTCGCAAATTAATTTAATAACAACTTCTTTACTTGCTAAGTTAAAATGTCCGGTCAGCTCGTCATTTCATAAGTTAAGCATGTTACAGGAGCAGAGTGCGCTTTGTGATAAGTCTGTCAAGCTGATTATAAAGTCAAGGGTAGGAGTCTTTGCGCGCACTATCAATTGTGTGGCCAGAATTAAACAATTATTACCGTCTGCTTATATAGAGTATGATGGCTGGAAGATGCCAGACCATGTTTCGCTAGCAGACCCCATGTTTAACGTTCCAGGTGTAGTTGACATGCTGATTGCAGTGGAACTATATTTTGAAGTTTTACAGCAGGGGTGCATTCGCTTAGGAAATCATCTTCTCATTCTTAGGAAAAGTTGCTTCGGGAGGCTGATTTCTGGTGTATACACATCAGAAATGCAGAGCCGTGCACATGTTGGCTTCATATCCAATGGAGATCTTTATAATAGTTTGACAAAGTTCTGGCAGTTAGAGGAGGTATCCTCTTATTATACAATGACTGGGTCAGACAAAGCATGTGAAGATCATTTCGTTGCAAATGTAGCTAGACTTGAGAATGGGCAGTCTGAGGTGGCTTTGCCATTTTTAGATAACTATATAGATAAGATTGGGTCGTCATTCGCTGTTGCTAAATATAGAATTATTTGAACCTGGAGAGGCGGTTTGCCAGGGATAGTGCCTTGTTCACAGCCTACTCCAATTTTATTAAAGCTTACATCGACTTAGATCATGCTGAGGAGATGATGCTGACACTAGAGAAAGCTGCTAAGAATAAGTACTATTTCTTGCCGCATCATCCAGTGGTCAAAGATAATAATTTTGACAAAATTAGTGTAGGGTTTGACGCATCGGTCAAGTCAACTTCAGGCATCTCTTTAAATAATATTCTGCACACAGGACCGAAGCTGCAACAGGATTTATTTTCTATTCTAGTTCGCTTTAGGTGTCATCATTTTATTTTGTGGCAGATATTATAAAAACGTATCGGCAAATAATAGTCAGGGTGGTTGCATATTGCTTTCGGTGGTTCAAAATATTTCGCTCTCGAAAACCAGATGGACAACCGGTATCAGATATCTTGTCTATTGACGATTTAAGGGTAGCCTCCAGACGTATTTTTTACCTAGCCTAAAGGAAAGTTTTTGGTAACATTGCTGATCAGTTGATGTCCGGTGAGTTGTCCAGTACATCTTTAGGTAAGCTGAAGGCGTTAAATCCCTTTGTGGACGCCGAAGGCTTACTAGGAGTAGGTGGTCCGCTAGAGAATGCGGACATTAGTTACGACCAAAAACATCCAATTATTTTACCAAAGGCCAATTTGGCCATTGACATTTTCATTCAATTAGAGCATGAACGTTTGCTACATGCTGGTACCCAGACTACTTTAGCAAATATCAGATTAAAATATTAGCCTATAGATGGCCCCAATACTGTCAAGTGCATAATACACAAATGTGTAAAGTGTGCTCGGTTTAGGGCTACTTGTGCAGAGCAGCTAATGGGAGTTTTGCCAAAAGACCGGGTCACTGCTTACAGGCCATTTCAGATTGTAGGACTGGATTTTGCAGGGCCAGTGTTATTGAGAGCTAGTCGATTGAGGAAGGCACCTCGCATTAAGGCCGTGACCAATTTTGGTCACTTTGGTCAAAACAATACCTTAATGACTTGCAAAAAAGAAATAAATGGACACAGGTCTAACCAAATATTAATTTAAATGCAATAGTGTTGTTGGAGGAGGACAATTTGCCTCCATTACATTGGCCCGTTGGGCGTGTAATAGACACCAAGCCAGGTCAAGATGGCAAGGTTAGCGTAGTGACAGTCAAAACTAGTAGTGGGACATATACTCGTCCAAATACAAAAATTGTTATACTACCCTGTCAATAGATTGTAAGTCACTATCTGCATTTGTTCTTTTTTACTGTTTTGTTTACATATTCCTTTTTTAATTTAGGCTACGATAGATTAATAGTAATAAATTAATCAATAAATGAATATTAGCTAGATTAGGAAAAATATTAGTTGTTAGTTCAATTGCTATTTAGGATACTATTTTTTTTTTTATTATTAAGATTTAATTATGTTTAGCATTATGTTTGCTAATTACATATATATTAATTTTGATTTTTTATTTTAGATTATACAGTCCACTGTTGATGTACTCACTTTGATTACACACTATTATTAGTCTTCTTGTTATGCACATTATTTTATTGTTGTTATACCATGACTATGTATTATATTTATTATTGTTATATTATTCTCATTTTAATTTGATATTATTTGTTAGATTTGAGATAATTGATTATTGTAAGAATAATTTTGTTACTTCCTTTATAATAATACGTGATGCTTGCATCGCGGGGGAGCATGGACAAAATTATTCATTCTTACACTTTAAAAACCGCGCGCTTCGTGCGTACTGTTAGCACAAAGCGTCAGCGTCCTATATGTTGGTAACGGGAATGTCAATCGCAATGTTCGCGATTCACATAACCTTTCGCAACTTGTACATAGAACTAATAAGATACACCTTCTTACATTACATACCGCCAAAGAGTAAACATCTATTGAATATATAATATTAACAAGCCATCCAGTGTTTTAATTTACCAATTCTAAAAAATTCGTAACTCAAGATATAAGCAGTGCGGAGACCAGACATGCAAAGAACAAAATTTATACCGTATAACAAAAGTGTTGAGAAAGGAAGTAAGGAGAATAAATATACAAAAAAACAATGATGCAGAAGTTACAAGAAAGTCTCAAATGTGCGGAAAATTTTGCTCATCTCCCAGCAACATTAAATAAGAGGGCTCGTAATTTTATACATACTTTTTCGTATAGAACATACGAAAAAGCCAAAAGGAAGGATATTTACGCTTAATGATAAAATTCTTGCTTCAACTCTGCATAAAATTTCTCCAAGAGGTTATTACTTTTGGAGAAAAATATTTGTTTTGCCTGCTCCTCAAATATTGAGAAAGTTGCTCTCACCAGTTCCTTTGTATAGTGGTATTAATGATACCCTTTTCCAAACATTGGGTTCAGCTATGGCACAGGAAAAAATGTGAATAGCAAAAATTGTGTTCTAATGTTTGATGAAATATCATTATCATACGCAATATTTTACGACCGTAAAAAGGATCATATTGTTGGATTTCAGGAACTGGCAAATGGCAGGGAAAGTTTATTTGATGATCATTCTCTTGTCTTTTTAGTTAAAGGCATAAAACATCGCTAGGTGCAACCAGTTGCATTTTACTTCTCTGATGGGGGTGTGAATAGCGTTAATTTAAAATGTATTATTGTAGATGTCATAAGAAAACTATTGAGTATTGGTCTAAATGTTATTGCGACAGTTTGTGATCAGTTAGCTGCTAATGGCAAAGCTATAAATATGCTTCTTAGAGATACTGAGAAATTGTATAAATTACAAAATCTTGAATGGAATAGACATATTTGAAATAGATGGCCATGAAATAGTTCCTTTGTATGATCCTCCACATTTGCTAAAATGCATAAGAAATAACTTTATTAGGTATAATGTTAGATTTATGGATCAAAAAGGAGATGCATACGAAGCATGTTGGAAGAATATCAGAAATTAACATGACTTTGATAGCAATTTGGGCATGTTTCGCCAATGCACTACTTTAACGGAACACCACCATGATGAAACAAAAATGAAAAAAATGAAGGTTAGCTTTGCAGCACAAGTATTTTCTAAACGGGTAGCGCTTGGACTTCAATATTTCATTGTACATGCTCACGAAGCCAATGTGAGTGCTACTTCGGTAGGTACAGGAAAATTTTTGGAGTTCATGAATTACCTTTTTGATAGTGTTAATGGTTTATCTCAATTTTTAACAAATGGCAATATATTTCGTTGTGCCATTAACGATAATTCAGTACATATTAAATTCTGGAAAATTGCAAGGCAAGTGTTAGATTCAATGTACTTGATTAAAAGTAAAGATTCAGTTAGAACCATAATGAAAACTCCTACCATTAAGAATTGGATCAGAACCATAGATGGGTTGGAACATATATGGGGAAAAATCCGGTTAATTAATGGCTTTAATTTTTTGTGTACGCGAAATTTCAATCAGGATCCGTTAGAAAACTTTTTTGGCAGCATAAAAATGCAAGGTGAATGTAATAAGAATCCAAATTATTTTTCTTTTATATCCTTCTTTAGGACACTGATTATAAATAATTTATCATCACGTCATTCGCCTTCTTCTAATTGTGAAGTTGATGACAATTGTGGTTTACCTGCTGCTTATCGAGTTTTTCTTGATAGCGATCATGTTTCGAATAGAGAGGTTTTTTATGAAGAAGTAGATGAAGAGCCTTTTTTCTTTTAAGACGTGACGCTTTACAGTAAAACACATATGTTGCAGGGTACTGTATTAAGATACTGATGAACAGTGTCCAGGATTGCCACACTTGTGCAATTGAGCTATTGGAAAATCCAATTGGCAAAGATGAAGCATCTTGGATTGAATATAAAGATTACACAGGAAATTCTCTGAAGGTTCCAGGGACAACATTTTTTTATTTATTTCGAAAATGTTGTCAATTATTGGATCATTTCAAGTATGTTCTTCATGAATTAATTTTATATTAAGTCAACTAAGAGAACATACGAAAAAGCCAAAAGGAAGAAAATTTACATTTAATGATAAAGTTCTTGCTTTAACTCTGCTTAAAATTTCTCCAAGAGGTTATTACGTTTGGAGAAAAATATTTGTTTTGACTGCTCCTCAAACATTGAGAGAGTTGCTCTCAGCAATTCCTTTGTATAGTGGCAAATGAGACCCATTTCCATACATTGGGTTCAGCTATGGCATAAAAAAATATGTGAATAGCAAAAACTGTATTCTAATGTTTGAAATATCAAATATCAGCAAAATTTCACGACCGTAAAAAGGATCATATTGTTGGTTTTCAGGAACTGGCAAATGGTAGGGAAAGTTTATTTGCTAATCATTCTCTTGTTTTTTTTTAGTTAAAGGCATAGAACATCGATGGATGCAACCTGTTGCATTTTACTTTTCTTAAGGGGGTGTGAATATCGTTAATTAATTGCGTTAAATTAATTAATATATTAAATTTATTCATATATAAATATAAATGTGTGTAAATGTGTCACGATGTTTGTCCAAAAAGCACTTCTAAAATATTGAACCGATTTTACATTTTATTTACTCATCGTATGCATCTATATCTACATTAGGTTATAGTATTTTTTTAAATATACTATTTTGAATTTTAACACTTATGGATTCGAGAAAAACAAATTATATTTTTGTATCGAATTATTGTCATATGAACCCCTCTATGCCTTCGGAAATTTTTAGACTATTGCATAGTAATGCAGTTTTGTGCATAATTCTAACAAAGTGCACCTAAAATCAGTCTTACGTCGGATTTTGTACAGATATTGGTAATGCGTATTTTATGTTTTATATTTTAATAACTTGCCAAAAGGCAGGAATTATTAAAATAATAAAAATAAAAAATGCTTAATTAAAAATAAAATTTTATTAGTAGTGAAAGCGCATGGTGGTGTTGTGAGTAGACATTTTTTTGATTTTTGGATGACGATATTTTAAAATTTTGTGTGGAGACCAAGTAAATTTTGCATCATTTGATAAATATGAATGTAAACTATGAAAGTCCGAACAAATGTTTCCGAAAATTTCCGAACAAACCCGAGTTTAGTTAAAGCTCCTGCCACCGGTCGCGTTCTTGTGCCTGATTTTGCATCGATTAAAAAATTTTACGCGGGCAATCAAATCTTCGAGAACGTTCGATCGTGTTTGCTTGCATTTGATTCGTTGAATTCAGTTGCGTTTTAAGTTGCGTTGCGTTAAGTGATTTCAGTGCGAGTGGTATTAGAAGAAAAGCCAATATGTCCAAGTGCTACGTATCAGGGTATAATAATACAAAAAAAGTCAAAATGCATGTATTCCTTGCAAGAAATGATAAGGTACGTAAAAAAATAATAAAATAACCAAAGATTGTCCACAATTAAATATCATTTCTAATGTTACAGTTGTTTGCTATTTGGTTGTACAGAACCAAAAATCCTGCTTTAGCAAATTTAACTCCTTTGCATTGCGATACGTCTCGTTGCGTGTGCTACGCACACTTTGCTGGTATATGCAAAAAAAAAAGCAACAGGCGCTTCATCGGAAATTAATGCTTTGCCTACATTAAATATGCCAGGTTTGTGCTTAAATATAATACAACAACTGTGTAACAATATATTTCATCTTCATTATTTAGGTTTCAGTGGTGATCCATACTCAGAGCGCAACTGTCTTCTGGATATAACCTTAAATTGAATTATAATGAGTTTACTTAAATATCATTATTATGTAGAACTAGGTGTTTCAATACGCAGAAGTAAGGAAATGTCAAAAACATTTTTGAAGGTTTCGGGTGCGGTATTGCATGCGTTAATGATATGGACAGGCTAAGTAATTCATTTTTATCATCAATTAAGCATTTATCTATTTGTTTTGTTCTTATATGAAATTTTATTGTAGCTTCTTTGGACTCTACAATAGTAGACACAATGTTAGAATCGTCTCATAATGCATGCGTGAATGAAATGGACAGACAAAGTAATTCACTATCACTATCATTACATAAGCTTTAATCTATTTGTATTGTTCTTATATTTAATTTCATTGTAGCCTATAAATATCAAATTTCATAGTAGTAGACCAACATGGAATGTTTGAATCGTCTCATAATGCAAGCGTGAATGAAAAGGACAGGCAAACTAATTTACTTATCATTACATAAGCAATCTATTTGTATTATTCTAAAACAACATTTTATTGTAGCTTATTTGGACTCTACAATAGTAGAGACACAAGGAATGTTTGGATCGTCTCACAATGCATGCGTGAATTAAATGGGCAGGCAAAGTAATTCACTTATCATTACATAAGTTACAATTTATTTCTATTGTTCTTATATTAAATTCCATTCCAGCTTCTTTGGACTCTACAGTAGTAGAGACACAAGGAATGTTTGGGCCGTCTTGTAGCAAGAAAGTCAAAACTAAAGGTGGAAAACCGTCCCTGAAAGGTGTGTTATTTGAAATTTGTCATACTACAATTTATGTCCGTAGCAAATGCTTCTAGATACTTTGGTTTCAGCAGAGGTTCTTAACTCAAGATATAGGCACCGCAGAGACCAGATATGCAGAAAACAAAAGTTATACCGTGTAACAAATGTGTTGAGAAAGGAAGTAAAGAAAATAAATATACAAAAAAAAAACATTGAGGCAGAAATCTCAAATGTGCTAAAAATATTACTTATCTCCCAGCAACATTAAATGAGAGGGCTCGTAATTTTATATTAAGTCAACTAAGAGAACATACGAAAAAGCCAAAAGGACAAAATTTACACTTGATGATAAAATTCTTGCTTTAACTCTGCATAAAATTTTTTCAAGAGGTTATTACTTTTTGAGAAAAATATTTGTTTTGCCTGCTCCTCAAACAATGAGAAAGTTGCTCTCAGCAATTCCTTTGTATAGTGGTATTAATGAAATTCTTTTCCAAACATTGGGTTCAGCTATGGCACAGAAAAAATATATGAATATCAAAAACTGTATTCTGATGTTTGATGAAATATCATTATCATCTGCATTATTTTGCGACTGCAAAAAGAATCATATTGTTGATTTTGAGGAAAGTTTATTTGCTGATCATTCTCTTGTCTTTTAAGCTAACGTCATAAAACATCGATGAGTGCAACCTGTTGCATTTTGCTTTTCTTAAGGGGGTGTGAATAGCGTTAATAAAATGCATTATTGTAGATGTCATAAGAAAACTACCGAGTATTGGTCTAAATGTTATTGCAACAGTTTGTGATCAGCTTGCTGCTAATTGCAAAGCTATAAATATGCTTCTTAGAGATACTGAAGGACTGTTACTTCAGTAGGTACTGGTAATTTTTTTGAGTTTGGAGCGAATTGATCCAAATGCAACTTCGCACAAGGCAATACAGGGCAATAAAACACATTTACCTAAAAATATTAGGTATTATTTTAGTACGTTACGAGCATCGATATAGTTAAGTACCCGCTTGACGAGCGAAAGCAGTCACAATTCTTAAGTCTGTTATTATAATTAACCGCCCGACTCGCGAAACCAGTCAAAATTAAACTAAAATAATATTATAGAATCTTGGAAATAAGTGAAATAAATTATTGAGTTACAAACTGTGTCTATATAAAACCAAAATTACCTTTATGGGAATAATCCCCATAAAATGATTCGTTCGAGCCGCATAAATATTAATCAAGTAAATAGAACCAAAAAGTGGTGAATCAAAACGAATGAATACATAAAGCAAGTGAATAAAATACAGTTCATTACTAAAAAAAATCAAGAAAATTAATAAGAATATTAGTGCGTGTACATAACATGCAAATTTAAAAACACGTGTGATTAGCAGCATAAAGTATTAAAGTGATCTACTTAAATCAAAATATAACAAAGTAATTAAAATATAATTGATAAACATATAAAAATTTGAAACAAAGCAGTGCAGTTGGATATAAATCCAAACAAAAGTGAAAATTTAAAAGTTTGGAAAGGATTCAGTCGGCGGCCATTAGCCATCATCATCACCCCCGTGAGCGTCAGAAGCACCGTTGAAGAACCGAAGCGCCAGCGAACGCAACCGAACTGCCCCCAAACGCTGCAGTGTGCAACAGCGCGCTTGACAAGCACGAGATTTCGTATGGAGCTTAAAGTTTTCAACGCAAGAATTGAGGTACGCTTTGAAGCCACTATTTTAGTTAGAGGCGCCATCTTCCAAGGGGATAGAGAGTTCAAGTTTACCAATTAGTAGTTTAGGCTTTACTTTTGAATTATATAGTTATTCTATTATAGTTTTTTCACAAACGTTTTTCTTTTATATTTTATCTATCATTTTTTTAACTTCCCGTAGGGTAAGTTATTGTAATGGGCCGAAAATCGGAATTGAAAATTTTTACATTTCTCGACGTTTTGAAGGTTTCTGAACGTTTTCACATACCTCAGAAAAAATGGATGTGTGTGTGTGTGTGTGTATGTATGTATGGATACAAATTTTCGCCCACGTTTTCGGGCGTACGGATCAACCGATTTGAATGGTTTAAAAAACATTCGATTCCTATTGATAAGGAGATGTGCTGATTAGTTTTTGGCAAAGGCAGGTCCAGCAGTTACGGAGATAAGGAGCAAAGAGTGCAGAAAAAAGAAATCGAGTTTCTGAGAGAACGGAGCATCCGATTTGAATGATCTAAAAAACATTCAATTAGTAATGGTTGGGAGAAGGGGTTATTAGTTTTTCGCAAAGGCAGGCCCAGCCATTTCGGAGATACAGAGCTAAATGTACAAAAAATGACAGTTTTTGAGAGAACTAAGCGTCCGATCCAATTGATTCAACGAACTTTCTGCTTGTCTTAACAAAATAATTGATTTTGGAAATTTATATTAAAAGCAAAATTAGACATGGATACCCAAATGGCGTGGGGTGCATCTATATCAAAAAATAATCTATCGTCATTAGACATTTTTTTTTCCTTTTTAGAAAAACGTTGCGCAACATATGATATGAATCGCGAGCAAAGGTTATAAACACTCTGGTTCAGCAAAGTCATTTTGTTGCACCTATTAAACAAAAATGTCCATTTTGCAAAAAAGAGCACTACCTTAACCAATGCGAATAATTTTTAAAACTTGAAATAGATGAGCGTGCCGAATTCGTTCGAAAGAGGCAATTGTGTTTTAACTGGCTCAAGTCCTCACATGTAATTACTGATTGTCGTCAATGTTTTAGGTTCGGTAAGCCTACAAGTTGCAACGTTTATACAAAAACATTAGATTGTATCGTTATGTAAAACATTGCGAATAATTTACCAGGAGTAAGCATTGATATATCAAATTGGGATACACCGAAAAATTGCATACTAGCCGATCCTAATTTCAACTCGCCGGGACAAATTGATTTAATACTAGGCGCAGAAATATTTTTTGAAACTTTAACAACTGAACAAATCAAACTAAAAAACAAAATCACATTATTTAATACTAGTTTTGGGTGGTCATTTTGCGATCCGGTTGAATACAAAACATTTACTGCGCACGTAGGAGTAACGACGGAAGAAAATATATCGGACCAATTAAAACAGTTTCGGGAAACCGAAGAATTAAATAAAAAAAGTATCACGTCAGAGGATGAACTGCAAGCGAAAGACATGTTTGAAAAATTTATCAGTAGGGATTTAATTGGCAGATTTAAAGTCACGCTACCGTTTAGAAGGGATCCGCAAAATTTTCTCGGCTTCACTTACTCCCAAGCATATAAAAGATTTATAAATTTAGGTCACGGAAATTTATTAGAGAATATTAAAGATTAGGTCATGCAACCAAAATCGACAAAAGTCGAAGCGAAATTGAAAACAAAAGTTTAGAAGAAAACAATTATTATTATTTGCCACACCATCTGATAGTGCGTGAGTAGTGTTTGACTTGTCAGCAAATTCTTCAAATGGTTTATCACTAAATGACATTCTGTTGCCGGGATCGTGTTTTTTTTATCATACTTATAAGATTCCGGACACATAAATTTGTATTTACGCCGAACATAGTAAACATGTTTCGTCAAATTAAAATTAAAACTGAGAATCAGGACTATCAAAGAATTTTATGTTGTGAGGCGCCCGGAATGCTCGTAGAATGCTACAAACTAAATACTGTTACATACGAGCACTAATTGCGCGCTATATTTATCAATAAAATGTCTAGAAAAGTTGCTACAGTCAGTTTGTTACGTAGACGACATAATTTCGGTTGCAGACACCTTATCAGATGCAAAATTATCAATAAAGCAAACTGAGGATCTTCTAGCGGAAGGGGGGTTTGAACTACATAAGTGGTCAAGCAACAGCATAGAATTAATTAATGATACAAACATATACGAAAACATAAATGTAAGGTTTGATAAAGAAAAAACAATTAAAACTTTAAGCGTTATATGGCAATCTACATCTGACAACTTCAAAATTTATAATAATGTTTTAGTCACAGACGGTGTTCGAACTAAACGCAAAATCTTATCTATAGCTAATATAAAGAATAAAGTCAGAAATAGTTTAGAGTATGCAGTAAAAAGAAAATCTGTTGTAACACTCGTTGTAACACATAAAAGTTCTTTTTATTTAATTTATAATAAAGTCTAGAGTTATGATTAGAATTAGAGCATATTGTTTTGGATTCAGTTTTAATATAAAAAAAAATAACAAAAAATTAGTATATGCGATTATAGGCAACACAACATTAATATTTGAAGAATACTATAAGTTTTTAACTCAAATAGAAGCAATTGTAAATTCGCGTGCATTGATAGCTGTTTCCGATGATGTAATAGATTGCGGATACTTAAGTCTGGAACACTATAATTAACGATGTGATAGCTTCATTTTCTGAGCCACAATCAAAATGTTATAATAATACCTCAAATTGCTGGCAAGATGTCATTAACTTAAAACATATATTTTGGAATCGCTGGTCTACTGAATACTTGTCACAACTACAAGGACGTAAAAATGGTATAAAACCAAGTCAATTCTTGAGAATTGAACAATTGTTTTAGTCAAAGAGGACCATATCCCACCTCTCCAATGGAATATCGCGAAAGTAGTTGAGACAAAAAAGGAACCAGATGATAAAATACGAGTCGCAATAATTAAAACAGCTAAAAGGGTTATATACTAGGCCTATCACAAAATTATGCCCACTTCCATTTAATATGTAAAAATAACTAATATAATTATAAGATTAAATTTATCAATTATTTAGACATAACATAATTATTCAATTTTAATTAATAAACAATTAGTTGATAAGTTTTATTTCAATTGATCATAGCCTTAAGGAGTAGAGTAAATAATAAATGATGGTTTATTAATTTGAAGTTTTAGCAAACATTTTAATTTTGATCATTATATAATTAATAATTTTTATATGTTTAATACGTTTTAGTTTAAATTTTAGTTTTGATCAAATATCTTAAGACCTGACCTAAGCCATGATTGTTGGCGGTTGGGACCCCAGTATGGAGCGAATTGCTGCTTCAATGTACAAGAAATGCAACATCGCACAAGCACAAAGCTGTTCGCTTCATACATGGCAATAAAACACATTTACCCAAAAATATTAGGTATTATTTTCAGTACATTACAAGCATCGATATAGCTAAATACCCGCTTGACGAGCGAAAGCAGTCAAAATTAAACTAAAATAATATTATAGAATCTTGCTGATAAATGTAAATTAATTATTGAATTACAAAGTGTGTTTCAATATAAAACCAAAACTACCTTTATGGGAATAATCCTCAGAGTTCATGAATTACCTTTTTGATAGTGTTAATAGTTTATCTCAATTTCCAACAAACGGCGATATATTTCGATGTGCCATTAATAATAATTCTGTACATATCAAATTCTCGAAAATTGCAAAGCAAGCGTTATTTCAATGCACTTTATTAAAACTGAAGATTCAACAACCGTTATAAAAGCTCATGTCATTAAGAATTGGATCAGAACCATAGATGGTTTGGAACATCTATATATATAAAAGAGGATCGCCTTATGTGCTACCACTTATAACTCACGAACGGCTGAACCGATTTAGATGAAAATTGGCAGGGAGGTAGTTTAGAGCCAGGAGAAGGACATAGGATACTTTTTATCCCTTTATTTCATTCTAATTCAAAATTAATTATTTATAAACAATCCATGTAGTTTATTCAATCTATGATACTATCAATGATTTCATCCATGACATTTACATTCGATTGTCAACTGTCATTCGGTGTTTCTGTTTTGATACAAATATATTAATATGCATTTCTTAATGACAATTATTTGAAAATTATTACGTGAATAATATAAATATTTTAATCGCCACGGAAAATTAATACAAAGTGGCAAATAAATTAATTCTTAATAATACCAAGCGATGCTAGATGGACGATGGGGAAATTTATTTCTTGAAAATGGAAATGTAATTATTTATATAATTAGGTATTTATGTATATTTGTTTATACGTATTTAAATAGAGTATTTGAGGTGTTTATATTATATATCAGCAATAAGTATAATCATCAACAAATTAATAAAAAAAAATATTCTGAAATGTAGTTTCTTGACATAACCTCAAAATTTGTAATAAAAATGTAAATAGTTATACATTAATTGTTGTTAATTTGTAATTTCTTTATACATATCTTATAAAATGTTTCAGGTGTTTACAACTAATTGGCATATATATATTATCAGCAAATGTGCTTTGATTCGACAATAAAAAGGTCTAATTGAAGTAATCGACTACCTTAAGTTAACTATAGTGATAGAATATTAGTTTTTGGTTCTCATATATTATAACCCAGCTATAAACCTCACGGAGCCCCAGACCTTTCCAGCGAATGCAAAATTGTCGAATTCGGTTTGTGCATTCTGGAGTTATATTGTCAAAACTTATAACTCAAGAAGGCTGAACCGAGTTAACTGAAAATTGGCTTTGGTAAAGTTGGTAAAAGTTGGTGCTTTGATTCGACAATAGAAAGGTCTAATTGAAGTAATCGACTGCCTTATGTTAACTATCGTGATAGAATATTAGTTTTTGGTTTTTATATATTATAACCCAGCTATAAACCTCACGGAGCCCCAGACCTTTTCAGCAAATGCAAAATTGTCGAATTCGGTTTGTGCATTCTGGAGATATATCGTCAGAACTTATAACTCAAGAAGGCTGAACCGATTTAACTGAAAATTGGCTTTGGTAAAGTTGGTAAAAGTTGGTTCAGAGCCAGGAGAAGGACATAGGATACCTTTTATCCTGTTCGACTTGGAATAACAATAAGCAAATGACAGCTATGTAATCACGCATGGATGACAATTCAATATTTGTAAGGAATTAATAATAAAATTATTTATTTTAAATAAATAATTAACAATTATAATATAATGATAGTGCCATTGCCCATTCGTATAAACAGTGAAGCGAACTATGTATAACTCAGTATGGTTGACAAATCATATTTTTCTCAAACACAATGCTCTGAAAGAACTTATTTGTATAATTATGTACTCATTGGTATTTATAAAACCTTTTCTAGATTATTCAGATTTAGAACCTAAATTTGGAATTGATCAAAGGAACATTTTGTCGAATAGCTTATTTCCAGTTATAATTTTCTGAATTTATTCAAGAATGGATAGTAATATATGAAGATCCACGACCGAAGTGTCAAAAACCAGTAAAGCTAAGCATTGTTTAACAGCAGTATTTGAATGTAAAGGGAAAAATATGTATAATCAGCTATAACCTGATTCTTATGACTTTGGTATTGGGAGATAAATGGTAATCTTTGAAAATCCATAGTAAAAGTATTTTCTTCCATTGGTAGTTTTCTAGCAATTAGTTGAAAATGTAATTATTTTGTAAAATACCTTTGAAATTAAAATATGACATTAGACATGCTTGCCATCTGGCCGTTCCAAGTTACCCCGTTATAGGGTAAAAAGGTCTAGATAAATTTTTTTTAAAGACAGCAAAAAAGCACGTTTTTACAATGATGAAGTAGCTGGTAGTTTTACTGAACGTAGTCAGATAATTGTTCATTTGAAATGTATCATTTGTTGTGATGTAATTGGTTTGATTTTCATAATAAAATTTATATTTGCCTAAAGTCAAATTGGACCTTTGTGCCTTGCCCTGTTCTACATATATACTTTTTATTAAATTTACTTTTATTCATCGAATATTACTAGAAACTTTTCAAAAAGCAGGTCAAAAAAGAGATACCTAAATCATTTTGTATCTCTCCTCGCAGAAATTTGAAAAATTTGTACAAGCTCAATAGTATTATTTACAATTATACACAAAATCCAGAATCCAAAAAAAATTTCAAAAAATTTGAAACGCATTCATTAATCGATTAAATGGATTTTGTAATGACTATATAAGTCGAAAGACCAACAAAGACTTGGATTGAATTATGCCATGTTTTCTATAGAAAGTGTATAAAACTTTCAGTTTGGTTGTATTAATAAAATATATACAAACTAATGGGGTTTATTGTTTCTATAATATCTCATTGTATATAGCAATTCAAACAACACATCCTTACACAAAAAGTATTAATTTTTTAGATACTCTAGAAATTGTTTATAAAATAACTTACTTAGCAAAACAACGTTTGCCGGGTCAGCTAGTATCTTATATATAAAAATGGAGCTGTCTTTCAAATGTCCGAATAAAACTCGAAAACGGCTGAATGGATTTGGCCAGTCTTAGTCTTGAAAAATTCGTGCTAATCAGTAGGTTGTCGGAAAGGTGAGATATTATTTCAAAATCGCGTAGAAACTTTACATTTTTAATTTGAAAATTTTTGTTGAAGCGTAGTAAATAAAACAATAGACGGTGGCTGATAAATGTCAAACGTTTTTGACAGATGATGTTCGATTATGTTTAATAGGATGTTTCACGTGAATATTATTTAATTATGATTAAATTGTAGTAAGTAGTTTTGATTGTAGTTTCATTTATATACAACAACTTTAGTAAACCGATCGCCAGTGTTACTAGAAACTCAAAATATCATCTTTTTTTAAATGTTAATATGAAAATGCCCTTTTTGGCATATTTTTCTCAAACACGGTGCTCTGAAAGATCCCATTTGTATAATTATATACTCATTGGTAATTATAAAACATTTTCTAAGTTATATTATTTTTTATTAATGTTTAAATTCAGAACCTAAATTTGGTATCGAGCAAATGGACATTTTGTCGAATAACATTTTCCCAGTTACAATTTTCCAGAATTTATCGAAGAATAAATAGTATATATGAATAGTCCGGGGTTAAAAAGGTCTACCACCGATGTGTCAAAAATCAGTAAAGTTAAGCATTGTTTAACAGCAATATTTGAAAGTTGAGGAAAAAAGATGTATAACCAGCTATAACCTCGATTTGAAAACGGGTAACCTTTGAAAATCCATAATAAAACTATTTTCTTCCGTTGGTAGTTTTTTAGCATTAGTTAAAAATGTAATTATTTTGTAAAATACCTTCAAAATTATAATAAGGCTTTAAACCTTTTTGCCACCTGTCCGTTTCACCCCGCCTATAGGGTAAAAAGATCTAAATAACAAATTTTTGAAATACATCAAAAAAGCACATTTCTACAATGATGAAGTAGAAAGCAGTTTACTGAACGTAGTCAGATAATTGTTCGTTTGATATGTGTTATTTGTTGTGATATAATTGTTATATTATTCACAATATAGTTTATATTTGCTCAAGGTCAAATTGGACCTTCGTGCGTCGCCCTGCTCTACATATATACTTTCTATTAAATTTACTTTAATTCATGGAGTGTTACTTGAAACTTTTCAAACAGCAGGTCAAAGAAGAAATACTTAATTGATTTTCTTCTCTCCTCGCAGAAATTTAAAAATTTTGTACGAGCCCAGTAGTATTATTTACTATTGAACACAAAATCCAGAATCCAAAAAAAAATCTGAAAAACTTGAAACGTAATCAATAAGTCGAAAGACCAAAAAAGACTTGGGTGGATTACGATGTTTTCTCTAGAAAGTGTATAAATTTCCAGTTTGATTGTATTAACAAATAAAGACAAACTAATGGGGTTTATTGTTTTTATGATACTTCTTTGTATATAGCATTCAAACAATACATCCTTACACACTAAAAGTATTAATATTTTTGATTCTCTAGAAATTGTTCAGAATATACCTTACTCAGCAAAACAACGTTTGCCGGGCCAGCTAGTATATATATATATATATAAATAAGTCGGGTTTTCCTTCCTGACGAATTAACTCCAGAACGCACGAACCGATTTCGAAAATTTTGCATTCGTTGGAAAGGTCTCAAGCTCCGCAAGGTTTATAGCTAAGAAAATTAATGGTGCATGGCATCGCGCCCTAAAGCAAATTGCTGGAACTTCATGCACCGTAATTAAAAATTCGAGTGATAAAAATAATCAATAACTGTTTTAAATAATTTCAAATAGATTATCTTTTATATATAATAATAAGTCGGGTTTTCCATCCTGACGAATGAACTCCAGAACGCACGAACCGATTTCGACAATTTTGCATTCGTTGGAAAGGTGCATGGCATCGTGCCCTAATGCAAATTGCTGGAACTTCATGCACCGTAATTAAAAATTCGAGTAATAAAAATAATCAATAACTGTTTTAAATAATTTCAAATAGATTATCTTCTATATATCTTCTATATATATATAAAAATAAGTCGGGTTTTCCTTCCTGACGAAATAACTCCTGAACGCACGAACCGATTTCGACAATTTTGCATTCGTTGGAAAGGTATCGGGCTCCGCAAGGTTTATAGCTAAGAAAATTAGTTGTGCATGGCATCGTGCCTTAATGCAAGCTGCTGGAACTTCACGCACCGTAATTAAAATTCGAGTAATAAAAATAATCAATAACTGTTTTAAACAATTTCAAATAGATTATCTTCTATATATTCTTCTATATATATAAAAATAATTATTCCTGACGAAATAACTCCAGAACGCACAAACCGATTTCGACAATTTTGCATTCGTTGGAAAGGTATCGGGCTCCGCAAAGTTTATAGCTAAGAAAATTAGTTGTGCATGGCATCGTGCCTTAATGCAAGCTGCTGGAACTTCACGCACCGTAATTAAAAATTCGAGTAATAAAAATAATCAATAACTGTTTTAAACAATTTCAAATAGATTATCTTCTATATATAAAAATAAGTCGGGTTTTCCTTCCTGACGAAATAACTCCAGAACGCACGAACCGATTTCGACAATTTTGCATTCGTTGGAAAGGTATCGGGCTCCGCAAGGTTTATAGCTAAGAAAATTAGTTGTGCATGGCATCGTTAATGCAATCTGCTGGAACTTCACGCACCGTAATTAAAAATTCGAGTAATAAAAATAATCAATAACTGTTTTAAACAATTTCAAATAGATTATCTTCTATATATATAAAAATAAGTCGGGTTTTCCTTCCTGACGAAATAACTCCAGAACGCACGAACCGATTTCGACAATTTTGCATTCGTTGGAAAGGTATCGGGCTCCGCAAGGTTTATAGCTAAGAAAATTAGTTGTGCATGGCATCGTGCCTTAATGCAAGCTGCTGGAACTTCACGCACCATAATTAAAAATTCGAGTAATAAAAATAATCAATAACTGTTTTAAACAATTTCAAATAGATTATCTTCTATATATTCTTCTATGTATATAAAAATAAGTCGGGTTTTCCTTCCTGACGAAATAACTCCAGAACGCACGAACCGATTTTGACAATTTTGCATTCGTTGGAAAGGTATCGGGCTCCGCAAGGTTTATAGCTAAGAAAATTAGTTGTGCATGGCATCGTGCCTTAATGCAAGCTGCTGGAACTTCACGCACCGTAATTAAAAATTCGAGTGATAAAAATAATCAATAACTGTTTTAAACAATTTCAAATAGATTATCTTCTATATATATATAAAAATAAGTCGGGTTTTCCTTCCTGACGAAATAACTCCAGAACGCACGAACCGATTTCGACAATTTTGCATTCGTTGGAAAGGTATCGGGCTCCGCAAGGTTTATAGTTAAGAAAATTAGTTGTGCATGGCATCGTGCCTTAATGCAGGCTGCTGAAACTTCACGCACCGTAATTAAAAATTCGAGTAATAAAAATAATCAATAACTGTTTTAAACAATTTCAAATAGATTATCTTCTATATATATAAAAATGAGTCGAGTTTTCCTTCCTGACGAAATAACTCCAGAACGCACGAACCGATTTCGACAATTTTGCATTCGTTGGAAAGGTATCGGGCTCCGCAAGGTTTATAGCTAAAAAAATTAGTTGTGCATGGCATCGTGCCTTAATGCAAGCTGCTGGAACTTCACGCACCGTAATTAAAAATTCGAGGAATAAAAATAATCAATAACTGTTTTAAACAATTTCAAATAGATTATCTTCTATATATATAAAAATAAGTCGGTTTTTCCTTCCTGACGAAATAACTCCAGAACGCACCAAATGATCGACAATAACTCCAGAACCGTATTTCCGACAATTTTGCATTCGTTGGAAAGTATCGGGCCACCGCAATGGGTTTACGGCTGAATAAATAAAAAATTCGTTGTGCAATTTTATCGTGCCTTAATATAAGCTGCTGGAACTTCCGACCGTAATTAAAAAGAACGCACGAACCGATTTCGACAATTTTGCATTCGTTGGAAAGGTCTCGGGCTCCGCAAGGTTTATAGCTAAAAAAATTAGTTGTGCATGGCATCGTGCCTTAATGCAAGCTGCTGGAACTTCACGCACCGTAATTAAAAATTCGAGTAATAAAAATATACAATGACTGTTTTAAATAATTTCAAATAGATTATCTTCTATATATATAAAAATAAGTCGGGTTTTTCTTCCTGACAAATTAACTCCAGAACGCACAAACCGATTGCGACAATTTTGCATTCGTTGGAAAGGTCTCGGGCTCCGCAAGGTTTATAGCTAAGAAAATTAGTGTTGCATAGCATCGTGCCCTAATGCAAATTGCTGGAACTTCATGCACCGTAATTATAAATCCGAGTAATAAAAATAATCAATAACTGTTTTAAATAATTTCAAATAGATTATCTTCTATATATATATAAATGGTCTACAGCGCAGCGCATCATATTTATTCTTAAGATAAAATAATATATCCTAATGTATATATGGAAGATACTATAGCAGTTCAGCTTCATATTGATGGAATTCCGATTTATAATAACTCTTTAATTCAAATATGGCAAATTGTTTTAATAGTTTACCACCGTAATTATGAAAGTAAATCTGCAACTGTCGTATTATATTGTGGTGACTCCAAGTCTTATTTTGCAAAAAATTATCTCAAGGATCTTGTAAAAGAGGTTACCCATTAGAGTGTGTGCTTTCCAAATTTTGAAATTGTGAAGAAGACTTTGTTCAATATTTTTAAATTAACTTTTATTTAGAAGAAATCAGTGCATAATAATTCCGGGGAGCCTGGAAAAAAAATGAAAATGATTAAGTCTCAAAAGATGGAAGTGAGAACGATCAGTGCTCTTAAGAATAAATATGATGCGCTGCGCTGTAGACCCCGACAAATGTGGATTTATAGATGGTTGCTCTATATATTATTTTATATCGATTATTGAAACTCTGCTTAATATGCAAGTATTTAATTTCACTGAATAGAAAAGATATGCTAGAGGTACATTGACTCTTAAAAGAACGGAAAACAAAAGAACGATGAGATTGTTAGTTTTTTTTTTTTTTTTTTTTTTTAATTAAAAATTTATTTATTTATATATATATACATTATTTTCATATCTCAGTCAGGCAGAGTTGCCTGGTATGAGAGATTATGAAAACAGTTTTCATATAATATATACATTTCATTTGTCTATAATAATCTATTTCATTAATATAATATCTATATATAACTAAAAATATCTTTTTATATCACTCTTCAGTCTTCTTTGTCTTCAATTTCCTTATAGGGTTTTTTTATTTTTATTTTAAATTTATCGTCATCTTTGGTCATCTTAATATTGTTTGGCAATTCGTTATATATTTTGCTGGCACTCCATATGACATTTTCTCTGAAATTCTTCTTTCTATTGTGTTCAATGTGAAAATTGTTGTGTTGTCTCGTGTAGTGTTCATGTGTATCTTGATTTATGTCTATTGTTGTGCTTGTTTTAATTCGGTTAAATTTCATTTTGTGTATTAGTTTGCATTGCTCTATTTTAATTATGTTATTTAGTGAAAGATTATTTGTTTCTCTCTGTAAGTATTTGGTGGGTGTTAGATGTGGAAAATTGTATGCTATTTTGGTGGCTTTATTCATTATTCTCTGTATGTCATTTAAGTTAGCTTTAGTTGTTTGGCTCCATGTTGTTATTCCATATAAAATTATAGGTATTATTTGCGTTTTAAGAATTAGTATTTTATTTTTTTTGCCGAAAGAGTGGATCCTTTTCAATGCCCCTGTTAATGTTCCTATTTTTCTTTTTATTTTGTTTATATGTTCTGTCCATGTCAATTTTTCATTTATTGTCAGTCCTAAGTATTTTATGCTTTCCACTTCTTCTATTTCTCTATTATTTACTTTAATATTTAATTTAGTGTTCTCCGTATTTTTTTATGTTTGAAATATATGTATTTTGTTTTATTGATATTAATTCTTAGTTTATTTTTAGTTAGCCAGTCGGTGTATGTTTTCATGTCCGTGTTTATTGTATCTTCGAGCCCTTTTTTGTCCTTATCTGCATATACTATGGCAGTATCGTCTGCATATAGTATGTATCTGCCCTTTAATTTTACATCTTTCAGGTTATTGGTATATAGCAAATATAATAAAGGACCTAAAACAGAACCTTGTGGGACTCCACAAGTTATGATACGTCCCCCACTTGTACAATTTCCCACCTTCGTCCTTACCACCCTTTCCACGAGAAAATCTTTAATTATGCTGTAATACAAACCTACTGCACCCAAATCTATTAATTTGTTGAGCAATATGTCATGATCTACAGCGTCAAAGGCTTTTTGTAGGTCAATAAAAATTGCAGCTGTATGCATATTTTCCTCAAGGTGCTGACTGATGGTATTAGTCAAATCTATTAGGGCACCTTGAGTATTTGATGAGGGGAGGAAACCATATTGGTGTTTATCTATTTTTTGAATGAGCAAATTTAGTAGTCTTTCTTTAATTATTTTTTCATATATTTTGGAGAATGTATTAGTTATTGTAATTGGTCTGTAATTATTCGGATCTGTTTTGTTTCCTGTTTTAAAAATTGGTTTTATTGTGGCTGTTTTGAGGCACGAAGGAAAAGTACCCCTTTTTATGCAGTTATTGATTAAAAAAGTGAGTAGAGGAGCTATTTGATAAATTATTTTTTTTATAATTCTTGCTGTTATTTTATCTCTCCAGGTGCAGCGTTGTTTTTCAGGTTTTCCACAATTTTTATTATTTCTTTTTCATTTGTTATTCAAAATTTTGTTTTTTTTGTTTTCTCTAGATATTGATGATATGTAGTTGCATTGATCTAGTTTTTCTTGTAGTTTTGTTCCTATTTCAGCAAAATGCTTATTGAGATACTCCGCAATGTTTTCCTTTTCCGTAAGAAATATGTTTTTATCTTGATGTTTAATTTTTTTAATACTGTCTTTATATTCATTATTATTTCCCCCCCTTAATGATTTGTTTATTAGCTCCCAGATTTTTCGAGGATCATTTTCACATTTTTGTGTTTCTTCTAGATAGTACTGTCTTTTTGCTTTGTAGATCATATTTTTTATATCTTTTTTTATATTATTATATTTTATTTTTATTATATTATACTTGTTTACTTCATTCGGATTGCATTTCTTCATATCAATGTAAAATTTGTTTCTATATTTCATTAGTTTTATAATTTCTTCTGTTATCCAAGTATTTTCTCTTGCTCTCAGTGTTTCTTTGATTTTATTTTCATTTGCTGCTTCTGTATAATTGAAATTAAGTCCTCTAGTGTGTTAACTGTTTTAGAGTTTAATTTACAAGCTATTGTGTTTTCTAGTCCTTCTAGTCTTATGCTGTATCTGGTTATTTTGTGCATTTTGGTTTTATTTTTGGTGTATTTTGTACATATATTGAAAGCATTTTGTGGTCGGATAGTTCTGTGTCTCTTAATTCTATGTTTATATTTTTTTTGTAGTTAGATATAACATGATCAATTATGGAATGTGTGTTCTGAGTCTCTCGTGTAGCGTGTTGTTTATCTATATTGTTTATTATTCTGTATCCTGATGATTCTATGGTATTTTTGTAATTAAGTTATTAGTTAACTTAATGTAGTTTGTACAATTATGAATAGATGTCAGGAGGACGCCATAGATACAGGTAGAAAAATTGAGGGACGGTAATCTCCAAACAAATGTCTGTATCTGGGTTTTTAGTTGGAGATACACTCAAAAGTAGCGCTCTTGAAATCAATGGAGTCAACAATGAAGTTTTTAAGCAAGTGCGAAACTAGTGAAAGTTATATTTATTTTGGAATAAATGAATGTACTAGAAAAAATAATATTCCTAATGTATATATGGAAGATACTATAGCAGTTCAGCTTCATATTGATGGAATTCCGATTTATAATAACTCTTTAATTCAAATATGGCAAATTGTTTTAATAGTTTACCACCGTAATTATGAAAGTAAATCTGCAACTGTCGTATTGTATTGTGGTGACTCCAAGTCTTATTTTGCAAAAAAATATCTCAAGGATCTTGTAAAAGAAGCAATTAGATACATTTCAGAAGGAATCATTATGAATGAAATTAAATATTTGTTCAAAACATTTGGTATTGTTGCTGACTCTCCAGCGAGAGCTTTTATTAAAGCAATAAAAAATCCAGGTGTTTTTTTTTGCATGCGAAAGGTGTACTGTCGAAGGCATAACAAAAAATCGCAAGCGTGTTTATCTTAATACAAACTGTGATTTGCGTACGAAAGAATCATTTATATTATCAACATTATCAACCAAACATCATTTAGAGAATTTTAAAACTAAATTGTCAAAATTGAAAGGGTTTGATCCTATACATGATGTCGTTCTTGATTCTGTGCGTTTACTCTACCTTGGAGTAATGAAAAATTCACCAGTTCACCAGTAAGATTTTTGTCAGTTCAAGTGTGTCTGGTGAAGGATTAAGTTCATATTAAGTGATTTTTATTGGTGTGTAAGAAGTGATTACTTCGGTTTATAATAACTTATAAGTTATTCATTTTTTAAAATAATAGTGATTTAGTTTTTATAGATATGAATTCTAAAAAAAGAAAATGTGAATTTAATAAAGAACTACAAATAGAATATCCTTGTATTAAAAAAAAAAATTCTGATGTGAGGTGCAACTTATGTGCTGCGAATTTTTCAATCAGTCATGGTGGCCGTAATGATATTCAATACCCATTTTAATTCTGCGAAACGTAAAATATCCGCTTCTGATGTTGCTTCGACTTCGTCTATGTCGAGATTCCTAAAATGTGAAAAAATGGGTTCTATAGAAGAACTGTTAGCTGCAATCGAAGGCACCTTTGCGTACCATACTGTTTGTCATAAACATAGTTTTAGTTCTATGGATTGCACATCTAAATTGTTACAAACAACTTTAGAATTTAAATTTTCGTGTGGAGCGGAAAAGCGGAAGTAATTATAACTAACATTTTAGCTCCAAACATTTTGAAAATATTGCACAGTAATTTAAAACGGTGCGCATTTGTTTCTATATTAACTGACGCATCCAATCATAAAGAAATAAAACTATTTTAGAACAAAATTTTAGAACTAAAGCAGAGCAGTTGTCAGTGGTGCTGATAACACAAATTCTAATTTTGGCGGAGTGTATAGGAAAAGACAGAATAATGTTTTCACCAAATTGCAGCAAAAGTTGAACTATAATTTATAGAAGTTGGATTTGCGGGTCATATTTTCCACAACACTGTTAGAACAGCTGCCGATATTTCATTGATAGATGTTGAATTGTTGAAGAATTAATTGTTTCAAAAATTTATTTATATTTCAAGTCGTATAAGGTTAGAGTCGAAACTCTTAACAACTTTTGTAGCTTTGTTGATACAGAATTTTCGATGCCATTGAGTTACTCTCAAACAAGACGGCTAGCATTACTGCAGTCATTGAAAGAGTTCTACAAATGTTTACACCCCTACAATCTTATTTTCAATCGCAAGAAGAATGCCCTCTATATTTATCTAAATTTTTTGATCATCCTCTTTATGAAGTTTAGCTACTTTTCATACACAGTCAAGCAATGGAATTCCACACAGCAATAATTCACATAGAAAGAGACGGTAAGTGTTTTCGATGTAGTTCAAAACAGTTCTGACAAACAAGATTCAATATTCTTTTATTTCTACTGCGGTTTCTACAAAATTAGATAAACTCAAACAGAAGAAAAAATATCTGCAAAGCAGTGTACTCAATTCCGAGACGACGCAGTTTCATTTTATCATACTGCGCATAGCTATTTAGATGAATGGGCAAAAATAAGTTTTTCAGGACATGGATTTATATAGCTGGGTGACATTAAACAAAACACCAACTTGGATTTAAATTGAGGATTATATGAAATTATATATTAGGTGTATAAGTGTTGTTGACTCTCTTCTTCATCAAACCGTCGAAGCACAATGATCGCAATAAAGATATATTATATTAAAAACTAGTGGGGTGGGTGGCATCGTGCCTTAAGGCAAATTGCTGGAACTTCCCGTACCGTAACGAAACGTTCGAGGAATATTGAATGTTTTCAAATAGATTATTATAAATATTGTATTATTGTCTAATATTTATAATAATTATATAAACTGAATTGCAGAGTTGAAATTATTTGTTTAAAGTATATTAGAACTATAGTCAGAATTAAAAATAAAATCTGAATTATTTTCGATATACAAAAAATTTAAAAAAAAAAAAAAAAAAAATTGTACAAAATTTTTTTTTCCAAAATCAATTATTTTGTTAAGACAAGCAGAAAGTTCTTTGAATCAATTGAATCGGACGCTTAGTTCTCTCAAAAACTGCCATTTTTTGTACATTTAGCTCTGTATCTCCGAAATGGCTGGGCCTGCCTTTGCGAAAAACTAATAACCCTTTCTCCCAATCATTACTAATGGAATGTTTTTTAGATCATCCAAATCGGATGCTCCGTTCTCTCAAAAACTCGATTTCTATTTTCTGCACTCTTTGCTCCTTATCTCCGTAACTGCTAGACCTGTCTTTGCCAAAACCTAATCAGCTCTTCTCCTTATTAATAGGAATCGAATGTTTTTTAAACCATTCAAATCGGTTGATCCGTACGCCCGAAAACGTGGACGAAAATTTGTATCCATACATACATACACACACACACACACACACACACACACACATCCATTTTTTCTGAGATATGCCAAAACGTTCAGAAACTTTCAAAACGTCGAGAAATGTAAAAATTTTCAATTCCGATTTTCGGCCGATTACAATAACTTACCCTACGGGAAGTTAATAATACATCCAGCGTTTCTTTATTCCATAAATGGTCCATCGTAACGGCTGAGAGGTATTTAAAGCCTGTAAAAACAGTGCGGTGTGTACTTGGTTATAATTTGTTTACGCAAGCGGCACATGAAAGTTTCTGTGTCGTTCGATTATAATTATCAAAGAGAAGAAGAAGCATCTGAATTACCTGGGGCAAGCTTTCGAACGCTTTAATCTACAACTTTCGAAAATTTGGAGGTGCCTAATTTGAGGTTAGGATACACGTCGCTGCCCAAGGATTGTTCTATTTGCCGGTTCTATGTCCACGTAAAACTCAGCACCCCCAAGCAGTTTTTTGGCTTTGTTGGAGAGGATATTTGCTGTTTAACTTCTACTATCACGTGAAGAGGAGAAGGAAATTGGTCGTGCATAGCCTATACACGAGTCGTGAGTGTTATTTTGACATCTATAAGTGTACACATGTACAAAGAACATTTTATTAACAATAAGTTTTTATAATTCAAAATTTATTTGTTTACTTGTTACATATAGTTATTTGTTGTTACTTACTTATATATTGTTTAATTGTACCTCAGCCATAGAGTACCTTATTTCAAAAGTCTCTTTATATTTGCCTTGATTTGTTTGGTTACTTGATATTTGCAATCATAATGGTAGACTTAGTTTCATTAGAGAGTACGCAAAGGATGATTAAAGCATCATTTGATGCAATTCATAAATATATCAGTAGCTTTAGTGAGGGCGACAACATTAAAAAGTTATCGGTGCGTAAACAAAAACTAGTTGAGAGAAGTCACGATTGGGGCGAAAATTATGTACAGTACCTTAAGTACTCAGAGCTATATTTTCATATGATGTCGGAAATAGAAACAATAATTGACCGACATCAGAAACCTATTGCGAACGGTGCTCACACTTCGATAGATGTGAAATTGCCCGATATCATATTACATAAATTCAATGGGGAATATAATGAATGGACAGCCTTTATAGATATTTTCAATAGTTTAATTTACAATAATTCCAAATTAGCACCTGTACAAAAATTGCACTATTCAAGAGGCGCACTCACAAATTCAGCTTCAAACTTAATCTCCACAATCAGTATTACTAATGAGAACTATGATATAGCTTATGACCTCATAGTTAAAACTTATAACAATAAATTTTTGATAATGAATTCGCACTTACTGAGTATAGACAATATTCCAGCTATTAATAAAGGAAGTTTTGAAAATCTGATGACCCTTCTAAATAGTGCAAGACAACAGATACAGTCATTAAAGGTCATATATAAACCTGCCGAACATTGGGATGTAATTTTGCTGTTCATGCTGAGTAGGAAGCTTGATAAAGGGACGAAGGTTGCCTGGAATCTGTGTAGAACGTCAGGGCAGTTACCATCTTTAGTGGAATTTTTTACTTTTTTGGAACTTCGGGTAACTGCTTTGGAACATTCTTGTAGTTCAGACAGCAAACCAGCGTCAACAAAGAGTGTTCATACCATTGTCAAGAGGCCTACACAGTCATGTAGTCTTTGTAAAAGGGAGGATCATGCCTTATAAAAGTGTCCCAATTTTAAATAATTAGATATAGTAGCTAGAAAGAGCTTTATTAATTAACATGGGATATGTATCCGTTGTTTGGCAGCTCGACACAGTGTGGCTAAGTGCAAATTCAGATACACCTGTGGAAAATGCAAAGCCTCTCACAATACCTTGCTGCATGAGGACCCTGAGCCTGTGCCCAGTACTTCTCAAAGTAGCACGGTTTGTTTGGCTAGCAACACAGGTGTACAGACCTTGTTATCAACTGTTTCGCTTACTGTCATTGACGCGGGGGGAGCACAACATACGGTGAGAGCACTTTTAGACAGTGAGTCTCAGATAAATTTAATAACTAATTCTCTTTTGGCAAAACTGAAATGTTCCATTAATTTAGAGGTACATAGACTGAGCGTTTTGCAAGGCCAAAGCTTTTTGTGCAATAAGGCAGTAAAGTTGACTGTCAAATCTAGGATAGGAGCGTTCTCTAGAAACATCAATTGTGTGGTTGTGGGTAGAATTACGCATGCATTACCATCTGTATTTATAGATTATGAAGGCCGGAAGATTCCTGACAATGTCTCGTTGGCAGATCCGTCATTCAATGTGACTGGCAACGTGGATATGCTGATAGGAGTCGAATTATATTTTGATGTTTTGCAGCAAGGATGTATTAGGCTAGGAAATCATCTTCCTATTTCAAGGAAAAGCTCTTTCGGATGGTTGATTTCTGGTGTCTTTAAGGCAGAACTTCGAGGTAATGTACACGTTGGTCTTATTTCTAATGAGGATCTTCACAATAGTTGGGCGAAGTTTTGGCAGTTAGAAGAAACTTCTTCGAACAATGCTATGACGGGTTCAGATAAGCAGCGTGAAGATCATTTAATGTTACACGCCTTGAAAATGGCCAATTTGAGGTGGCCTTGCCGTTTGTGGAGGACCAGGAGGAAAAGCTTGGATCATCATTTGTTACTGCAAAACATAGATTCTTGAATTTAGAGAGGCGATTTGCTAGGGATGTCAGCTTGTTTGAAGCATACTCCTAATTTGTAACAGAGTATATTGATTTAGGTCATGCTGGGCAAATTGTGTTAACTCCGGAGAAAGCTGTCGGGAGTGATTATTATTTTCTGCCTCACCATCCAGTGGTAAAAGATGGAAATTTCAGTAAAATACTAGTTGTGTTTGATGCTTCAGTAAAGTCATCTACAGGTATCTCGCTGGATAACATCTTACACACTGGACCAAAATTACATTATCACAGGAGCGAACACAAGTCAAAACTAAAGTTGGAAAACCGTCCCTGAAAGGTGTGTTAATTAAAATTTTTTATACTACAATTTATGCCCGTAGCAAATGATTTGATATGTAATAAACCTTATTTTATAAAAACTTAAAAATGATGTAAGGGTTTCATACCCCTGGCACATTGCAGCAGGTTGTGTAAACCTGACGGGTACCGTTGAGGACCGAGTATAAAACCTGCGCAATGGGCATCGACGGGATTATTGAGTACAGTCGTCGACTGCAGTTCGATATGGTAAATACCGAAACAATTTGTAAATTTACCTTAATAAAAGAATAGTAATAAACAGAAAGTGTGTTGTCTATACCAAATATAAGAACCCAAGGTGTCCAAGGTAAACAGTCGTTCTTACACTATCAAATTCAATTCATGGTGGCACCTAGTGGGATTACCTTGCCGAGAAGTAAAAGTAAGCGGCGTTGCTGTGATCGAGAAAACCACGTGTTTCTGAGGCCCCGGAGACTGAGGTCGATGCAGAGACAATCAGCGGCTAATTCAGCAACCAGCCATACTTCACGAAGAACTGAAGGACAATAGGTTGCGACTAGACTAGACTAGGCGATGGCAACCAGTTCACCAGACGTACAGCATTTGAAGAAAGAATCAATAATTTTACTTTAACAGAACGGATCTAAACGTTAATTATGAGGCATTAAGCTTAGCTATACAATTAATTCCTAAATTTAATGGTAAACCATCCGAACTAAATAAATTTACTTTTTATAATCAAACCTGTAGACAGGGCGGCTTAAACGCGGCAACATACGTAGAAATGCAAAAAACTGCTGCTTTCCAATATGTAAGACGCATTACTTCTATGAATTGGGCAGATCTCAAAAAAATACTTTTAAAGAAATTTGGGGTGAGACGGTCCGTGGCTGAGATGCAGTTAGAACTAACTAAAATAAAACAAAATACTGGGGAAAGTGTGAGAAAATATGCACAGAGATTAGAATAAATTCTAGAACGGATGTATAATCAAGAAAGTTTGAATGACGACAGTAGTGCGGAGCTCACGGAGCTTGCTCATAATGAACTAGCTCTAATAGTTTTTGTAGATAGCCTTAGGCCTGAACTGAGAACTTTAGTTAGGGCTGCTAGGCATAGCGATTTACAGGAGGCGATACTAATGGCTATGCAAGAGGAACAAAATTTATTGAGGACTAAATTGGATCGCAAAGAATTTCAAGGCAACAAATTCAGAAAAAAATACTCGACACCGTTTTGTACAATCTGTCAAATAAAGGGTCATTCAATGTCAAACTGTCGGCGAAGAACCATATTCAACGCAGATGACCAGGTTGAGGAACCCCAAACTGACAGACGAAGCTATGTTTGACGCAGCAATCCAGCACAACCCAGTTCGAGATCATCGTCGACAAATCGCGCGTCTACCGATAATAATCTAAAAACGAGCAGGCGCCAGGTGTGTCAAAAATCAAGGACACACCTGTATAAATAATTATAAAGTAAATACTGTGATATTAAGAAAATTTATAAATAGAAACCTAGTTGGCTTAAGGGTAAATAATAAAAAATGCAATCAATGTCAATTATTAAATATAACAAATGTATCTCTAGTAGTACAGCTTCTGACAAAGTGTCGAGGTTGAAAGGTATTACTTGTAAACACGTGTATACCCAAGGCTCGGTATTGCTATAATTTAAACTTGGCGATGCTGAGTTCGAGCACAAGTTTACCGTAATATCTGACAGTGTTGACATTGATGCAGACGGTATAATAGGATTGAACTTTCTTTTAAAACACAAAGCCCAACTTATTTTTGCACTAATACGTTTACGATGACGAACAATAACAAACTAATTACAGTTCCACTGGGCGATACAATAAATATTAATACAACGCAACGTTTTGATGACTCAACTGAAACCGCGCCGACATCTCGCATGGATAAGCGCATTGTAAACAAACAAAAATCTGAGCGCAGAAAAATGAAAAAAATTAAATCGGCAAATTATTCGAAAAAAATTAGTGAGAAAAATAAATTATCAAAGACAGCTAGCATAAGGAAGCACAGTTAGCAGTACTGAAATTCTAGACTCTAGAATATCCTAACGCTTTTGTGACTCCTGCTTTTGTTAAAACTGTAAAGAATCAAAATAGGGTAGTAAAACCCAATAATAGTCATCGTAGGGCTAGTGAACCCACGATTGACATTTCAGCTGAAATTTAGAATATAAAATTGATAGATGACTTAACGAATACTCATGTAATTCCTCCCAGGACAGAAACGACAGTTTCCTTTACGATCGATAGAGTACGTAAACTAGAGGGAGTTTATGTTGCCAATTGTATTTTAAAACTTTCTAATAAAAGACTGTTTATTCAAATAATAAACACTAAAGATAAAGAAGTAACAATTATTGATAAATTATTTTTACCGACTCTGTATCCGCTTGACGATTATCAAATATTAAAACTAAATAAAGTAATAATGTGAATTACTATTATGAACGAATAAAAAGGGTATATTGTATTAGAACCGATCACATGAACTATGAGGAAAAGGAATCAATATTAAAAATTTGTGAAGACTTCTACGATTTATTTTATCTGGAGGGTGATAAACTAACTTGTACTAATTCAATAAAGCATGCTGTTACGACTAATGATGCAAAACCTATTTATATAAATCAATATAGGCTTCCTCAGGCCCAGCAGATTGAAATTAAAAGGCAAGTGAAAGATTTGCTCAAAAACGATATAATTGAAGCTTCCGACAGCCCATGAAATTTTCCGCTCCTGGTCGTTGCAAAGAAGCAAGATATAGATGGTAACAGGAGATGGTGCGTCTGTGTCGACTTTAGGAAACTGAATGAAATTACAGTCAGCCACACTTATCCTCTGCCAAATGTGGCCAAAATCTTGGATCAACTAGGAAATTCTAGTTTTTTTCCACTCTAGATTTAGCTAGCGGATTCCATTAGGTAGAATTAGACGAGAACGATTGGACGAAGATAGCCTTCACAGTTATAGGGAAAAAGTTTCAATACAAGCGTATGCCATTTGGTCTTAAAAATGCTCCTAGCGGGTTACAGAGGTTAACTAACCTGGTTTTGGCCGGTGTTGAAGGACTCAAAAGATTAGTATACATGAATGATATCAACATTTATGGTAACAGCCAATAAAATGTGAGTTTCTGAGGCGTGAGTTAACGTATCTTGGGCATGTTATATCAGAAAAAGGCGACACCTCCCCATCCTGAAAGGTAACGGCTGTCCAAAACTTTCCTGCTCCTAGAAACCCCAGAGAAACAAGATTTAGTCGGTTATTATAGGAAATTTATAAAAGATTTTGCAAAAATTGCAAATCCATTGAATGTATTATTAAGAAAAAATGAGGCATGGAAATGGGGTCCTCGAGAAAAAATATCATTCAATACTCTCTAGAGTGCAATTTCTAGTGCACCCATACTAGGTACAGTATCCTGATTTCCAAAAACCATTCATCTTGAAAACCGATGCTAGCGGCGAGGCAGTTGGAGCCATGGCCTGTAATCTCCGAACAAAAGTTTGTAGCTCGGTTTTAGTTAGAGCTGCTCTCCCTAGATGCGCTCTTGCAGCGATTTGACACTCATCGGGTAAGAATTTCAACGCAATCAAACAATTTCGAGAACGTTTGTCATTTTCATGAGTGTCGTTGTCGTAGATGAGTCGTTGTATTCATTTGAGTTTATCAGTGATTAGGTGATTGGTTTGCAAGCAATATGTCAAAGTGTTATGTTCCAGGGTGCACTAATACTAAAAAAAATGCAAAATTGCATGTATTTGCAGCGAGAAATGACAAAGTACGTATTAGGAATAAAATAACCAAACATTAATTACAAATAAATATTGTTTTGGATGTTGTAGATGTTTGCTATTTGGCTGGAAAGAACAAAATAATCCTGATCTAAAGAAATTAACACCTTTGCGTTGCAATAGGTCTCGGTTCGTGTGTGACGCACATTTTGCAAGTATATGCAAAAGAAATATAACAGGCACTACACTAAAACCTAATGCATTGCCTACATTAAACATGTCAGGTAGGCGATTCAATATAATATAATTTTCGCAACAACATTTTTACACTAATGTTTTCTTATTTAGGTTTCAGTGGAGATCCATATGCAGAACAAAACTGCCTTCTAGATAGAAACACATACCGTAATATATTTTACATATACTCTTGAAATGAATTATAATGAGTTTACTTAAAAATATCCTTATGTAGATCTAGGTGTTTCAATACGCAAGAGTGAGGATATGGCATAAACATTTTTGAAGGTTTCGGGTATTGCATGCATGAATGACATGGGCAGCCAAAGCAATTCACTTATCATTACATAAGCTTTAATCGATTTGTATTGTTCTAATATAAAATTTCATTGTAGCTTCCTTGGACCCTACAATAGTAGAGACACAAGGAATGTTTGAGCCATCTTGTAGCAAGAAAGTCGAAACTAAAGAAGGAAAACCGTCCCTGAAAGGTGTGTTATTTGAAATTTTTTATCCTACAATTTATGTTCGTAGCAAATGATTCTTGGACAACATTATTCATTTTACACTTTAAAAACTGCGCGCTTCGTGCGTACTGTTAGCATGTTGGTAACGTGTATATCAATCGCACTGTTCGCGTTTGACATAACCTGTCGCAACTGTACATAGAACTAATAAGATACACTCTCTTACATTATATACCTATCTATTGATATATACTATTAACAAGCCATCCAGTGTTTTAATTTACCATAATTTGGTCTTTCTCACGGATATTCACCAGTGCAAGTATTATTTTTGAGATTTTTATACACTGTGGTGAGAAAAGTTTTTACATATCTAGTATTTTACCGGCGTGTATTGTTTGGTTACGCATGCGGCATTAGAAGTGATCTAAGCCGTTCGTAAACAACATGGAGAGCATAATAATTTTATCGACACGGCCAAGCAGTTGAAATCGTGACATTTAGAAGATCTGGGGGTTCCGGACTTTGAGGTTAGGCTTCACATCGCTGTCCAAGTGAAATTCTTGTATTGGACCACGCTGTTCAGATCGACGAGTTCGTAAAAATTGGCAAATCTCCACACTGTTTGGGGAGGATATCGAGGCTAAAATCACACGTGGAGATTGGATCAAGATTATTATTGACTCGTGTAATACATACACGAGGGCGTGAGTCATTAATTAAACTTATTGTTCACTTATAATATATAAAAGTGAAAGACTGTTGCTGTATTGCTGACTGGTTGTACTAACACAGGAGTCGCAGATCACTCATCAGTCACCTAGTTAGATCATATTAAGTCATTTTAGTTTCTGTTTAATCTTACCGTAAGGCATACATTATTTATAGTAAACTAAGGTATTTTGTCACGGTTTGTGATTGTAATATTTGCAATATTTTTGTAGTTAAATAATAATTGTGCATAATGATTAAAGCGTCATTTGATGCAATTCACAAATTCATAGCAGAACTCCGTGAGGGTGATAATATTAAGGCACTTTCAGTTCGAAAGCAGAAACTTGTGGAACGATGCCATAGTTGGGATGAGACATATGTACAGCTTGATAGCATTTCCCCAGGTGTGTACACTACAGAATATTTAAGGTACTCTGATTTATATTTCGATATGATGGCGAATATTGAAACTATTATTGACCGCCATCAAAAACCGGCTATAAAATCATCTAACACTTCGATAGATGTGAAATTGCTAGATATTGTGTTACCTAAATTAGGAACCTGAGCATAAGCCCAGCACTTATAGTAGCACAATATATATGGCCAATATTCCTGCAGACTTTGTTATCAACGGTTTCTCTTGTTGTTATTGACTCGGATGGAACCCAACATAAGGTACGGGCTTTGCTTGATAGTGGCTCGCAAATTAATTTAATAACAACTTCTTTACTTGCTAAGTTAAAATGTCCGGTCAGCTCGTCATTTCATAAGTTAAGCATGTTACAGGAGCAGAGTGCGCTTTGTGATAAGTCTGTCAAGCTGATTATAAAGTCAAGGGTAGGAGTCTTTGCGCGCACTATCAATTGTGTGGCCAGAATTAAATAATTATTACCGTCTGCTTATATAGAGTATGATGGCTGGAAGATGCCAGACCATGTTTTGCTAGCAGACCCCATGTTTAACGTTCCAGGTGTAGTTGACATGCTGATTGCAGTGGAACTATATTTTGAAGTTTTACAGCAGGGGTGCATTCGCTTAGGAAATCATCTTCTCATTCTTAGGAAAAGTTGCTTCGGGAGGCTGATTTCTGGTGTATACACATCAGAAATGCAGAGCCGTGCACATGTTGGCTTCATATCCAATGGAGATCTTTATAATAGTTTGACAAAGTTCTGGCAGTTAGAGGAGGTATCCTCTTATTATACAATGACTGGGTCAGACAAAGCATGTGAGGATCATTTCGTTGCAAATGTAGCTAGGCTTGAGAATGGGCAGTCTGACGTGGCTTTGCCATTTTTAGATAACCATATAGATAAGCTTGGGTCGTCATTCGCTGTTGCTAAATATAGATTTTTGAACCTGGAGAGGCGGTTTGCCAGGGATAGTACCTTGTTCACAGCCTACTCCAATTTTATTAAAGCTTACATCGACTTAGATCATGCTGAGGAGATGATGCTGACACTGGAGAAAGCTGCTAAGAATAAGTACTATTTCTTGCCGCATCATCCAGTGGTCAAAGATAATAATTTTGACAAAATTAGTGTAGTGTTTGACGCATCGGTCAAGTCAACTTCAGGCATCTCTTTAAATAATATTCTGCACACAAGACCGAAGCTGCAACAGGATTTATTTTCTATTCTAGTTCGCTTTAGGTGTCATCAATTTATTTTGTGGCAGATATTATAAAAACGTATCGGCAAATAATAGTCAGGGTGGTTGCATATTGCTGGTGGTTCAAAATATTTCGCTCTCGAAAACCAGATGGACAACCGGTATCAGATATCTTGTCTATTGACGATTTAAGGGTAGCCTCCAGACGTATTTTTTACCTAGCCCAAAGGAAAGTTTTTGGTAACAGTGCTGATCAGTTGATGTCCGGTGAGTTGTCCAGTACATCTTTAGGTAAGCTGAAGGCGTTAAATTCCTTTGTGGACGCCGAAGGCTTACTAAGAGTAGGTGGTCCGCTAGAGAATGCGGACATTAGTTACGACCAAAAACATCCAATTATTTTACCAAAGGCCAATTTGGCCATTGACATTTTCATTCAATTAGAGTATGAACGTTTGCTACATGCTGGTACCCAGACTACTTTAGCAAATATCAGATTAAAATATTAGCCTGTAGATGGCCGCAATACTGTCAAGTGCATAATACACAAATGTGTAAAGTGTGCTCGGTTTAGGGCTACTTGTGCAGAGCAGCTAATGGGAATTTTGCCAAAAGACCGGGTCACTGCTTACAGGCCATTTCAGATTGTAGGAGTGGATTTTGCAGAGCCAGTGTTATTGAGAGCTAGTCGATTGAGGAAGGCACCTCGCATTAAGGCCTATATATCCCTGTTTGTTTGTATGGCCACTAAGGCCATTCATATTGAGTTAGTGTCTGGATTGTCAACAGACGCCTTTTTATCGGCCTTACGTCGTTTTATAGCAAGACGTGGGTGCTGTTCAGTCATCCACAGCGACAACGGGAGAAACTTTGTAGGCGCAAAGTCTGAATTGCGGCAATTAGCTACATTATTTCAGTCTGATAAGTCAAGAGGGGAATTAATCACTTAATCGTCATCGAATTTAGGTATTACATGGCAGTTCACGCCTTTCCATGCTCCTCATTCTGGAGGATTATGGGAAGGATCTATCAAAGTGATAAAACATCAAATTAGAAGAATTATAGGGTCTCATTGCCTCACATTTGAGGAATATACAACGCTTCAATACCAAATCGAAGCTGTACTAAATTCTCGACCTATTCTCGCCCTTACGGATGACGCGCACCGATATAGCTTACATCAGTCCGGAGCACTTCATTATTGGAAGTGCATTAACAGCCTTTCCAGAACCTTTTAGTGACGCATCCAAAGTTAAGGCAATTAAATTATTTCAACAGATATCAGCTATCCGTGACCAATTTTGGTCACTTCGGTCAAAACAATACCTTAATGACTTGCAAAAAAGAAATAAATGGACACAGGTCTAACCAAATATTAATTTAAATGCAATAGTGTTGTTGGAGGAGGACAATTTGCCTCCATTACATTGGCCCATTGGGCGTGTAATAGACACCAAGCCAGGTCAAGATGGCAAGGTTAGCCTAGTGACAGTCAAAACTAGTAGTGGGACATATACTCGTCCAAATACAAAAATTGTTATACTACCCTGTCAATAGATTGTAAGTCACTACCTGCATTGTGTTCTTTTTTACTGTTTTGTTTACATATTCCTTTTTTAATTTAGGCTACGATAGATTAAGAGTAATAAATTAATCAATAAATGAATATTAGCTAGATTAGGAAAAATATTAGTTGTTAGTTCAATTGCTATTTAGCATACTATATTTTTTTTATTATTAAGATTTAATTATGTTTAGCATTATGTTTTTCAGATTACATATATATTAATTTTGATTTTTTATTTTAGATTATACAGTCCACTGTTGATGTACTCATTTTGATTACACTCTATTATTAGTCTTCTTGTTATGCACATTATTTTATTGTTGTTATACCATGACTATGTATTATATTTATTATTGTTATATTATTCTCATTTTAATTTGATATTATTTGTTAGATTTGAGATAATTGATTATTGTAAGAATAATTTTGTTACTTCCTTTATAATAATACGTGATGCTTGCATCGCGGGGGAGCATGGACAAAATTATTCATTCTTACACTTTAAAAACCGCGCGCTTCGTGCGTACTGTTAGCACAAAGCGTCAGCGTCCTATATGTTGGTAACGTGTATGTCAATGGCAATGTTCGCGATTCACATAACCTTTCGCAACTTGTACATAGAACTAATAAGATACACTTTCTTACATTACATACCGCCAAAGAGTAAACATCTATTGAATATATAATATTAACAAGCCATCCAGTGTTTTAATTTACCAATTCTAGTGATTTTTTTCAACAGAAATTCGTAACTCAAGATATAAGCAGTGCGGAGACCAGGCATGCAAAGAACAAAATTTATACCGTATAACAAAAGTGTTGAGAAAGGAAGTAAGGAGAATAAATATACAAAAAAACAATGAGGCAGAAGTTACAAGAAAGTCTCAAATGTGCTGAAAATTTTGCTCATCTCCCAGCAACATTAAATAAGAGGGCTCGTAATTTTATACATACTTTTTCGTATAGAACATACGAAAAAGCCAAAAGGAAGGATATTTACGCTTAATGATAAAATTCTTGCTTTAACTCTGCATAAATTGAAAATCATATAAAATATTTTGAATTTATTATATGTATTTTCTAATCATAAAATTCTTGAATATTGTTGTAAACATAGCTTAAATAAGTGTAATAAGCATATAATCATGAATTCAGAAAATACGTGTTCATGCTGTAGTGTTGCAGTTGCCTTTGACAAGATGGTGACATGTACTTCGTGCAAAACTAAGTTTAAGTATTCATGCGTGAATTTGAGCTTGGCTGATGTTCGAGCAATATCATCAAAAAAGGAATAATGTGGAATTGCACTGCATGTGCTAATCTCGGTAATGACCTTAATGACATCAAAAGTATGTTAATGCAGCTACAACGAGAAATAGCTGCACTAAAAGATCAAAGTTCTTGCAACAATAATATTTTGGATGATGATCAATTTGAAGCTTTAGTTCAAGAGACTTCCGAACGCAATAAACGTTCATATAATATAATATATAACGCCAAAGAGCCTATTAATGATGTAAACAATTATGATAAAAGTGTTGATACAAATATGATTAATAATATATTTGAAGCTTCGTTAGGAGTACCTTGTGTTCCGTCGAGCTTTGAACTATTTAGATTGGGTAAATATGATTTGAAAAGGACTAAGCCAAGACCGCTTAAAATTATCTTTAAGGATAATAACTTACCAAAGAAAATTTTGTTTAACTGCAAGAAAATTAAAGATAATGCCCACTTCAAGAATTTGATTATCACTGAAGATCGGACGCCAAGGCAACAACTTTATTATCAAAGGCTAAAAGCTCAGCTACTTGAACGTGAGAAAAAAGGTGAAGTTAATCTTAAAATTAAGTATATTAATGGCGTTCCTCGAATTGTTTCTTTAAATTAACTTCGCCCACAGATAGTAATGTCTTTAGATGTTACTATCAAAATGTTCGTGGACTCAACACTAAAATTTCTGACTGCCTGCTCGCATCTGGTAATCTTGATTATGATTTCGTTGCCTTTTCTGAAACATGGCTTAGAAATGGTGTTCACAACTCTGAATTCTTTTGCGACAGTTTCAATGTTTTCAGATGTGATAGAACTTATGGTATCAACAATAAATATCGTGGCGGTGGTGTACTTCTTGCAGCTAAAAAATATATTACTTGTGAACCTTTGAAATTGAACTTTATCTGTGAATCCCTTCCAATGATTGATATTGTTGGCTGCAAGTGTATCCTCAAGAATTCAAGCATATTAGTATTGACCGTTTACGTTCCGCCTGATATATCTATTTTGAAGCTTTCCTTGATCTACTAGAATCTTATGTTTCTGACAAAAATGTTTTAATTATTGGTGATTTCAATGTTCCTCATTTCGTTCAATTATCTCATAATCTTACTAATGCAAAATGTAACTTTATCTATAATTTCATTAACTTATCTGGTCTCAACCAATATAATTCTGTTATCAATATCAGTGGCAGATTGTTAGATTTAGTGTTTTGTTCTTACTTTTGCAACATAATTCATGATACCGAACCCCTTTTACCGGAGGACAATTATCATCCTGCTCTTTATATTTCTGTTTCCCTTACATCTTCTTTTCCTACACCCAATACTTTGCAATTTAATAAAAATAACTATCATTACAATTTCCACAAAGCGGATTATTCTAATCTTTACAGGAAAATTTTAAATACTTCGTGGAGTTCTTTGTATACATGTTCTGACATTAATGATGCATGTGATCTTTTTTATGCTACAATTTATAGCTTATTAGATAAATTTGTTCCTAAAACAAGAAAATTGCTTCCAATAAATTTAAGAAATAAATTCCAATAAATATTTGGTTTCGATGGTATTCCATCTTTCTTTACACGTGATTGCTCATCTGCTCTATCTGATCCACTTGCATTTTTATTTAATCTATCATTGCGTACAAACACTTTTCCAAATTGTTGGAAAATTTCAAGATTAGTTCCAACTTTTAAACAAGGTGATACATCAAACATTACGAATTACAGGCCGATATCATTATTATCAAACTTTGCTAAGGTGTTTGAAAAAATTATTTATAGAGAACTAATTCCTTCTGTGAGAACTTTAATTTCTACTAATCAACATGGATTCATGCCTGCCCGTTCAACGATAACAAATTTAATATGTATTAAACAATATATAGCTGAGAATCTTGACACTAATGGACAAGTTGATGTTATTTATACTGATTTCAGTAAAGCTTTTTACAAAATTGATCATAACATTCTTCTTACAAAATTATCTAAGATTGGTCTTAATTCTTCACTTATTTATTTTTTTAAGAGTTATCTTTATAAGCGTAAACAGTTTGTTTATCTTAATGGATTCTTGAGCAACATTGAAAATATCAGTTCAGGTGTTCCTCAAGGATCCATTCTTGGTCCACTACTATTTATTATTTTTATTAATGACATTTCTGATTTATTAGCTGTCCACATTTATTATTTGCAGATGATCTCAAACTATATTTAAAAATAAATTCTATTGATGACTGCTTATTTTTACAGTCTCAACTTGACTCTTTTCACTCTTGGTGTATCTATAATAAATTACATTTAATATATCAAAGTGCAAGATTCTCAGTTTTTCACATAAGCGCGTTCCTATACTTTTTATTATAAAATTTCTAACACCAGCATTGATAGATGTAATAAAATTTCAGATTTAGGCGTTCTATTTGATTCTGGTTTGTTTTTCACGGATCATATAACTGATATTTGTAATAGAGCACACAAATCTTTAGGTTTGATACTGAGAAATTGTAAACAATTTAAATCTACTAATGCGCTTCTTTGCATGTACTATTCTATTGTACGTTCAAAATTAGAATATGGTTCGATTATTTGGTATCCTCATCAAACCAACAATTCTGATGCGATAGAGAAGGTTCAGCGAAAATTTCTGAAATACCTTTATTATAAAACATATAAAATTTACCCTGAACGTGGCTTTGACCACAACACTTTACTAAAAGAATTTGGTCTTCCTTCCCTTGCCTCACGTCGATTTACCTGTACAATTATGTTCTTATTTAAACTTTGCATTAATTCTATAGACTGTCCTCTTATTCTTAATCAACTATCGTTTAATGTTCCAAGGCTATCTACGCGTTCACAATTATTTTTCAATTATCCTACTCCTAAATCTAATTCTCTCTTAAATTCGCCTATTCTACTTATGTCCTCTAACTTTAACTTAATTAACAATGAAATACATATTCACAACACTTCACCTAATCAAATAATCTCCATCTGCACAAGTTAACCTTTTTATTTTCTTTCAAATATCTCATTATTTTATCTTATTTTGTTTATAAATAATATTGTTACATTCTGCATTATATGTAATTTTATGTAAGCATTTTATGTTAATAACTATATATTGTAATTTTGTATATATTTTAATTGTAATTTATCATGTAAAATAACTGTATTTTTGAGTCCTTTTGGAGTAATCTGTGGGCTATATATTTAAATAAATAAATAAATAAATAAATAAATAAAATTTCCCCAAGAGGTTATTACTTTTGGAGAAAAATATTTGTTTTGCCTGCTCCTCAAATATTGAGAAAGTTGCTCTCAGCGGTTCCTTTGTATAGTGGTATTAATGATACCCTTTTCCAAACATTGGGTTCAGCTATGGCACAGGAAAAAATGTGAATAGCAAAAATTGTGTTCTAATGTTTGATGAAATATCATTATCATACGCAATATTTTACGACCGTAAAAAGGATCATATTGTTGGATTTCAGGAACTGGCAAATGGCAGGGAAAGTTTATTTGTTGATCATTCTCTTGTCTTTTTAGTTAAAGGCATAAAACATCGCTGGGTGCAACCAGTTGCATTTTACTTCTCTGATGGGGTGTGAATAGCGTTAATTTAAAATGTATTATTGTAGATGTCATAAGAAAACTACTGAGTATTGGTCTAAATGTTATTGCGACAGTTTGTGATCAGTTAGCTGCTAATGGCAAAGCTATAAATATGCTTCTTAGAGATACTGAGAGATTGTATAAAGCACAAAATCTTGAATGGAATAGACATATTTGAAATAGATGGCCATGAAATAGTTCCTTTGTATGATCCTCCACATTTGCTAAAATGCATAAGAAATAACTTTATTAGGTATAATGTTAGATTTATGGATCAAAAAGGAGATGCATACGAAGCATGTTGGAAGGATATCAGAAATTAACATGACTTTGATAGCAATTTGGGCATGTTTCGCCAATGCACTACTTTAACGGAACACCACCTTGATGAAACAAAAATGAAAAAAATGAAGGTTAGCTTGCAGCACAAGTATTTTCTAAACGGGTAGCGCTTGGACTTCACTATTTCATTGTACATGCTCACGAAGCCAAAGTGAGTGCTACTTCGGTAGGTACAGGAAATTTTTGGAGTTCATGAATTACCTTTTGATAGTGTTAATGGTTTATCTCAATTTTTAACAAATGGCAATATATTTCGTTGTGCCATTAACGATAATTCTGTACATATTAAATTCTGGAAAATTGCAAGGCAAGTGTTAGATTCAATGTACTTTATTAAAAGTAAAGATTCAGTTAGAACCATAATGAAAACTCCTACCATTAAGAATTGGATCAGAACCATAGATGGGTTGGAACATATATGGGGAAAATCCGGTTAATTAATGGCTTTAATTTTTGTGTGTACGCGAAATTTCAATCAGGATCCGTTAGAAAACTTTTTGGCAGCATAAGAATGCAAGGTGAATGTAATAAGAATCCAAATTATTATTCTTTTATATCCTCCTTTAGGACACTGATTATAAATAATTTATCATCACGTCATTCGCCTTCTTCTAATTGTGAAGTTGATGACAATTGTGGTTTACCTGCTGCTTATCGAGTTTTTCTTGATAGCGATCATGTTTCGAATAGAGAGGTTTTTTATGAAGAAGTAGATGAAGAGCCTTTTTTCTTTCAAGACGTGACGCTTTACAGTAAAACACATATGTTGCAGGGTACTGTATTAAGATACTGATAAACAGTGTCCAGGATTGCCACACTTGTGCAATTGAGCTATTGGAAAATCCAATTGGCAAAGATGAAGCATCTTGGATTGAATATAAAGATTACACAGGAAATTCTCTGAAGGTTCCAGGGACAACATTTTTTTATTTATTTCGAAAATGTTGTCAAGTATTGGATCATTTCAAGTATGTTCTTCATGAATTAATTTTATATTAAGTCAACTAAGAGAACATACGAAAAAGCCAAAAGGAAGAAAATTTACATTTAATGATAAAGTTCTTGCTTTAACTCTGCTTAAAATTTCTCCAAGAGGTTATTACGTTTGGAGAAAAATATTTGTTTTGACTGCTCCTCAAACATTGAGAGAGTTGCTCTCAGCAATTCCTTTGTATAGGGCAAATGAGACCCATTTCCATACATTGGGTTCAGCTATGGCATAAAAAAAATATGTGAATAGCAAAAACTGTATTCTAATGTTTGAAATATCAAATATCAGCAATATTTCACGACCGTAAAAAGGATCATATTGTTGGTTTTCAGGAACTGGCAAATGGTAGGGAAAGTTTATTGCTAATCATTCTCTTGTTTTTTTTTAGTTAAAGGCATAGAACATCGATGGATGCAACCTGTTGCATTTTACTTTTCTTAAGGGGTGTGAATATCGTTAATTAATTGCGTTAAATTAATTAATATATTAAATTTATTATATAAATATAAATGTGTGTAAATGTGTCACGATGTTTGTCAAAAAGCACTTCTAAAATATTGAACCGATTTACATTTTATTTACTCATCGTATGCATCTATATCTACATTAGGTTATAGTATTTTTTAAATATACTATTTTGAATTTTAACACTTATGGATTCGAGAAAAACAAATTATATTTTTGTATCGAATTATTGTCATATGAACCCCTTATGCCTTCGGAAATTTTTAGACTATTGCATAGTAATGCAGTTTTGTGCATAATTCTAACAAAGTGCACCTAAATCAGTCTTACGTCGGATTTTGTACAGATATTGGTAATGCGTATTTATTTTAGTTTTATATTTATAACTTGCCAAAAGGCAGGAATTATTAAAATAATAAAAATAAAAAATGCTTAATTAAAAATGAAATTTTATTAGTAGTGAAAGCGCATGGTGGTGTTGTGAGTAGACATTTTT